>NW_020201515.1:0-33328 GCF_001531365.2 Cynara cardunculus var. scolymus
TGTATGATGGAATGATTCTCATTTCATCATAAGGGGGAGTATATGTAATAATGAATGAAATATTCATTTCCGAACAAATTAAAGGGAATTTGATGCAAAGATCAAGGGGGAGTAACTTCAGTGTTGGCAAAAGACTCAAAAGAAGTGCGACTGAAGATAATCGCAGAAAGATTATTTGTGTACTACAACGACTGAGAGATATTGAATGTGAAGATCATTTTCACAATTACTGAAGTTTAATTCTAAAGATCCTTTGAAGATCACATCTTGTACAGTGTTTCTGAAGAATGTTTTTGATCTACATTGTCAAAAGAGAAGATCACCGAGATTCTACATTCGAGGGGGAGAATGCTAGAAGATCTATCTCAACAGTTGATTGCTTAAAGATTACAAGTTGAAGATTTATTTTGAAGAAGACATTTTGTGCATAATGTTTCAAAGTTCAAACAAGGACTCAAAGCGCAGAATTTTCTTTCAAGTCTGAATACAAAGGGGGAGAATGTTAGGACTGAAAAATCAGTATTAATTGTATTCGTCTTGAAAGTTTAAAAATAGTTTATAATTGTAAAAGTCAGCGTGTTTGACTTTTCTTTAGAGGTTTGACTTTGACTTGTCTTTAGTTTGTTGACTATATAAATAGTGGTTAGTTCTTTGTAATTAGAGGAAGAGCTCATTTGTAAAAAATATACGTATTAAGAGAGTTGACCATACTTTGAATTCTTTGACTTTTTCTCTCAAAGTTCATGTCATGTTCTTGAATGCAATATCAAGAAGTAAATGAAGATTGATCAGTGAAATAGGACTCACAATGTGTTTCAACCTGACCCCTTCCTTCCTTATGTCTGACTTCTTCCTCTACCTCTTTCCCTTGTTTTTCCCCAACCTCTATTTCTATAAGTACTTGTTGGAAGATTAACAGGTGATTCCTCTCTTTCCTCAGACTCATGATGAGCAATGCTCTCAGATTTTCGCGTTCGGCTAGACATCTATAGGTTTTAATGTTAATTATCATATATTCACATTCCCAAATATAATGAAGTATTCAAGTCCATATATGTACCTGTAAATTCATAATTACACTAGTTAGATGTAATTAAAATTTACCTTACACACTGTTCTTTTAACTCATCTTATTTATTTCAATGGTGCTAACTATGTCGAGACCCCTAACATGCAATGAAATAGTTTAAGTCTAGGTATCATGCTATTAAATACCTAAATCCCTTAAAATCAGGCTCTGATACCTCTTTTCTGTAACACCCCGTTCAACACATTGCATGTAACAGATACCTCAATTACAAGAAATACATGTTTATACACCATTCAGGTCCCATAGTACAAGAATTTATCATACATAATACATGGTCCGAAAATTCAAAATACATTTCTTGTACTAATCAACATTCTTCTACCAAAAACTATATACATCATGGGCAAATCTTTATACAGATATGCATATAGAAAAATATCACAAAATGTGGGTTAGACCGGAAGGTCTAGTGAGATCCCTTTTTCTGTGTCATTGCAGGGTGAAAATCACCAAAACTTTACTTAAAACAAGTTTTCATATATATAACAAATATACAAACAAATAAAACATAATACCAAAACCTTTTCACTTCCAAAGCCAATCATTCAGCTTTTATATTAATATGCCCAAATCCAAATAGGTTTGAACCTACCAAGTTTCACATAATGCCACTTTTAAACCTTTTTATTTAAAAACAAGGTTTATTCAAAGCTTTAGGCCATAAACCCGTTATCGTCTTCTCAATAACATCCAGACTACAATTTCTAATAAGAACCCTGATCCTAAATCTTTAAATCACAAAGAAATAAAGATTCTAGATCACAGTAATCTTAAAGGATATAATAGTAAGAGTTATATCATACATCATACATACAAATGCCATCCTTATATCCAAAGGTATACCTCTCCTTGATATGCCACACTTATCCCATGGTACACCTCTCCTTGATATGCCACTCTTATCCCGTGGTACACCTCTCCATGATATGCCACCCTTATTTCCTCATCAAATTGTTTTTACGAAATATCTCCAATTAGAACAGACCGCAGTCATAAATGTCCTAATGGAATATCATCAGTTCATAATCATCTTTATCAAAATTCTTGTACTTTATCATTATAAAAGAATGTTATAATAATGATATATTTAATCAAATGCTTTAGTCAAAGTATTAAACCGGTCAACACTTATAACTTAGTCAACATGGACTTGACCGGACTTCATCTTCGGTCGAGTCTTGGCCGGAGTAACAATCCGGACAACACATTCTCTTGTCTGATTTACAAATCCAACAATGTTAAAACAAGTTCGATCAAAACACAATCGAACTATACTACACCGGGCAAACCTTTGATCGGTTTATGACTAAATCGGATAGCTCTTGATCGTATTCCTACTTCTCCGTTAAAAACCTTTATCCGGTTTACATAAATCAAAATCTCACCAACTCTTTAAACCGCACAATTCGATTTAACACAATTCGGACATCACTTGTACAATTTAAAGCCAAGTCTGGGTAATAACTCATAACACAATTCAGTATTCAAATCATGAGGAATCTCTTTTCAAGATAAAATAAAATGAATCAAATTACTCACCTTATGCAATTTCTTTTGAAAATCAGATGAATCCAACTTCTTGAAATCAGTCAATAAGCAATCCGGACAACACTTCTCTCGATTCACTCTCAAGTTCAAAAGTGGCAAGAAATATTATTTGAAAGTCTCGCCTCCTATTTATACCCTTCTAAAATGGGTATGGCGGCTCAAACAGTCACATGCAAGACCTTCATAAACACTCATGCATGCATATGCATGCACCACATATAATAACTTATGCATGCATGTTTAAGTCATGCACACACAAACATCACCTTATGGATGCATACAATTACATATTAAATCATGTATACATAAAATACATCCATTTCATGCAAACATATAATCATGCATACTCACATACATACAATCCCATGCATGCATTCACATTATCCATATATCTCCTATGCATAAAAATATATGATTCACATAATTAACATAAAAATTTATCACGCTTTCACGTAACCATATAACAAATAATCATGTATTAGTTACCTCAAGTGATAACCAAGACCAAGTTATCACATAGACTGCTACACTGGATTTGCAAAAATTGTTATAGCACTTCTGGAGTCACACCAGATGGGAATCTGGTCATAATGGAATTCATAATCTTTCTGTTGGGTTTTCATCCAGAGCACTTGTGAACAACAACTAGCAGCAACAACATACTTTATTTTTGTTGTAGATGTTGAGACATAATTTTTTTTTCTAGATGTCCAACTTACTAGCTTATCTCCCAGAAGTTGACAGCTACCATATGTACTCTTTTTATCAAGCTTGCACCATGCATGACCTGCATCTGTATAGGCTATTAGATCAAAGTCAGAGTTCTTTAAATACCAGAGGCCCAAAAAAGGGGTCCCTTTTAGATATCTAAAGATCCTCTTAACTGCACAAAGATGAGACTCTTTTGGATTTGCTTGATATCTTGCACAAAGACAAGTAGCAAACATTATATCTGGCCTACTAGCTATTAGGTACTGGTTGGCTAATTGGTGGTTCTGGTTGGCTAATTGGTGGTTCTGGTTGAGGGTGTATGGGTTCTGGTTGAGGATGTGTGGGTTCTGGTTGTATGGGTGTAGGTTCTGGTTGTATAGGTGAGGGATGTGGTTGTTTTGGTGAGGGTTCTTGTTTTTTTGGTGATTGAGGTGATGTTGGTGATGGGGTAAAGGCAATAGGTGGTACTTGTGATGTTGAGGGTGATTGTTCAGAAGGTGATGAAGAACTCACCAAAATTGGTGAGGACTCATCGGTTGGTGGTGATAGGTTGGTTGATGATGGATTGGAAGTGGGTAGAGGTATTTCAGACAAGGGTATAGCTTGGGTAGCTGGGGTGACTGTGCCTGCAGTAGGATGAGTTGAGGATGCAGTAAAAATGACAGAGGGAACCTGTAAATTTCGTATATTTTGTACATCATCAGAGGGCTGAGCCTCTGGTTCCCTCGCCTCTATTCCAGCCGTTGGTTGTTGAGTTGGCTCTTGGACTAGTGGAGGTGGTGTTGCTGCTGTTTCCATTGGGGTGCTGGACAGATTATCCCCCTCATGAGGACCGAGACCATGGTCATCTTGGTATGGGTCATCATGTCTTGGCCTCTTGAAAGGCCGACTTGTGGAGCATGAGGCATGACTCCTCTTCTTCAGTCGTAGCGAGGCAGTGTACCTCTTGACCATTTCTCTCCTGCGGGCTTTTTCCATCCTTTGGAGTTGGTTCGCTCTTGCTGTTGAGCGAGACTCCTCTTGAGGGCGTTTATGGGCTCGGTGGCTCTAGAAGCAAACTTGGCACTAATCTCGTTGAAGTTTGAGACCAATGCCTTGGTGAGAAAATGGAGGTCGGCGCGAGTGACCATGTCTTGAGGGTGGAGGTGGAGGTAGTGGGTGGTATGGTGATGGAGGATATGAGGATACATACCTCTACAAAAAATGATGTAAAGGATTCATTTGTGGTATACTAGCTTGTATAGTGATGGGTAGAGATGCGATGGAATTGGCGATGGTTGAGACTTGGTTGGAAAGGGTGGCGATGGATGCATTTGTAGTCGTAATTTGAGCCGAGAGGGCAGCAAGGGATGCATCTATGGAGTCATGTCTTGTGACCATCATGTTGTGGTGATAGTTATGTTGTTGGGTCACCAGATGCTGGAAAGATTGAATCCTTGTGGTGTTATTCCTCGATTGAGTCTCAAGGGATGCGATGGATTGCTGAATTGATGTAAGGTCATGGGTTGGGTGGATTCAGCAATCCTCGCTATGCTAAGTTTAAGGTCATCCAAGGATCGCTGAATAGAGTCAGCAAAGGGCTGGAACTCGGCGTTTGTGACCAACTCTACATTGGGTGTAACCCTTACAGCAACGATGTTGTAGGTTGGGCCTCTGTTCCTGAGGTGCCTCCATTGATGCCTTTGCGAGAGAAAGGCAAGGGAGGACTTCCATCTCGTCCTTGATATCCCTCTAGTGAGGAACTATCTCGAGATGTTGCAACAGGTGCTTTATCCTCATCGGATTCAGAGTTCGGTGAAGAGAAGTACATGTGTTTCCTTATTGATAGACCAAGTATCAAGGGGGTGCGTGCATGAATGGGCGATCACTCTAAACGATCGATGAGAATATCAAAGTCAGAAGCAACGAATGCTTCTGTGTGTGTAGGTAGAGTCGGGCCCTAAGGAGAAGGGGCCTTTATTTCTTCATCACCCTTCTGTTGGGAGAGAGGCGATGGATGATGGGGTTCCTCGGTTACATCATCTCCAGAGATCCGAAGAGTGGCCTTTGGATGGCTGGCTTGGGTTGGGATCGGACGGGGCGATCCTTGTTCAATATCTCTTTGGCCTTGGACGCCAAAGAGATGGAACAGAGGTGTTCATAGGGTCAGGGGAGGTAGGAGGACTGTCATCATCATCAGATTCATCATTTGATGAAGTCCTCTCACCTTGAGATCCCTCGCTTGTGTCTGGGATGGGCTCTATATGCTCTAGGGTAGTTGGCCGCAGTTTTTGGACCAGCATAGAGCGTTCATAAGTCCTACGGGTGGCGGAGGTGTCTGGGATGACACTTAGCATGGCCCTTGACAATGGCCACTCTGCAAGATATCCGTCTTTGGAGATGGTGGGGCGATAACCATTCATAATAAATTGTGGGGTGAATGGTGTATCGCATGGCAGGTTGTGCACTTTCATCACATCCTCGATGAAAAGGGCGAGGAAGCAAGGAAAGAGCATAGAGGTGACCAGCTTCCTTGCGGCCATCAACTTGTTCTTCTTTACCATGGCGGCGTGGATTTCATTGTAGATCGGAAGTGCGTAATCCAGGGGAAGGTTGAAGAATAGACCATACATAATGGTCATTACGTTGATATTTCCTTGGTACATGCTCCCAAGTTTGCAAGTGAGAGCTCGCTTTAGAATGCTGGAGAATACGTTCCACATGGGTGGAAGGTATTGTCATTTGAAGTCTGAGGCATTCCGAAGCTCTCGGTTGTAGCCCAACATGTAAATGAAGCGTAATATATCATGACTGGTTGGCGGGTCCTCGTAACGTGCAATCCCGAGTTCTTGTCAGGTAGGGATAAAGAACACCTTGGAGATATTTGCTCGGGATATTTTGATCGAACAGACCATGTCATTAGGGACATTAATGTCGCCCATAATGCCACCATTTTCTGGGAAGAAGTCGTAGGTGTTCTAGTACTGTTGAACGTATTTGATCGGAACCTCATTGTTGGAGAGAGTGTGGGCCGGTTGAAGGATACAGTTCTGAAAGAATTCGATAAGAATGGCGAACTTGTCCTCAAAAAGTTGAGGACGAAGGTCAATGCTATGGTTGTTGGGCTTGATGGGGAGGAAGACAATGGCCTAACTGTCTGCACCAGTCGACTAGACCTAGCTTTCATTGTTGTTTGATTCGTGGGAAGCTGAGGACAACATTGTTGCAGGTTTGTGAGTTGTAGGTTTCTTTGTTCTTGAGAGTATTTTGAAAGCGTAAAAGGTAATCTGGTAGGGAATATGGGTTTATATGGTGGGAGGGAGAGGGGTTGGTTGGTATTCAAAAAATATTAAAATAATGAGAAAAGGTGATTATGGTGGCTAACGTTTGGGTAAAAGGTGAAAGGATTATGATCATGAGCCGTAATTACAGCTCACAATCATAATGGTGCAGGTGGGGTAGGGACACGTGTCATAGAGGGGTTGATGGGAGGGTAATATGGAAGGGTTTCTAGGGAACAACCTGTTTTGGTGTCATGTGCGTGGTAAGGGTGACGTTTGGGATATTAGGGATAATTATTAAAAATAATTATCATCCCAAAAGGATAACACTCAAGCAAATAATCCCAAAAAAAATATTTAATTTAAAATTCAATCTAATTGGAAGATAAATACTAATTACGAAGTTTGGTCTTCTAAAAACCCATGTTGTATAGTTTTTAGTCACAAAAGCTGCAATTTTGTATAATCTTAAAAAGGTTTGCAATTAAAGATGGGTTTCTGGGATAAAAATGAATTTGTCATGGAACCAGAGGAGCTCTGGTTGGTCATGACCTATGAGGGGGAACCAGAGGGTCTATGGTTGGGTGTGATGAACGAGTTCATCATTGACATGTTGGGTTTTGATGAGACAGAGGCTCTGGATAGACAAACCAGAGGCTCTGGGTTTATTAATGTGAAAGAAGTAAGCATAATGACTTGGAAGAATGGAGTCTATTGGATCAGAGGGTCTCTGGTTCCAAAGACTTGAAATCCATAGGCTCTGGTTGTTGGGTTCAAGTTAGAGTTTTAAAGTTGTATTCAAGTTTCTCCTTAGAGTAGCTTTATTATGTAATAGTGTAGTTTTACTATTCCTAGTATAAATAGTATTTCCCTTTGTAATTGTCATTAACGAAGTCATTAGCAGATTTGTAATCAAGATTAGAGCTGTAAATTTCTCTCTCTCAATCTAATCATTCTTTGATAATTCTCTCTCTACTTTTATGTTCATCTTGATTCTTGAAGATCATATCATATTTGTATGATTTCTGGACTTCACAATTGGTATTTCAATGTTTATAATAGTAATATTAGTGTGTTTGACTTTGTATGTAATGTTGACTTTGACTAGAAGATTCAATGTTTGACCATATATATACTACCAGTTATTATAATCATACATGTTCTTACCTTTCCAGTCCTTCTGGTATCTGTTGTCTGTACTCCATCTATTAGATGTCTTCTTGTTTATAAAATCTATTGATTTGCATGTAGAGCACATGATTCTTCTATTGCTAAGATGAATCAAATCAGTAGTAGATCTTACAAAACAAGGAAGATGATTAGTAACAACAGGAGTACAGGATGAAACAGATTCAGATTTATTCACCCAAATGCTTTTAATCTTAGAAGAATTATTGGGTGATTCAATAGCATACCCTTGATAATACTTATTAGAAGAACGAGAATAGTTCTTAGAAACAGTTGATTTAGGGTTGCTTGAATAACTGTTCGATTTGTAACAGTCATGGAAGCTAGTTTTACACTAAGAAGGAGAACCAATTGAGCTTTGAGCACCAGAAAAGTCTTTGACTTTCTGTAAAAGTTGGTCTCTTTCAACAGTAACTAAATCAAACTTACTTTTAAGTTATATTCTCATCTTCAGCTCAGTTTCAAGGTCTGTCTTCAGATCAAACAATTTCTTTGTAGTGTCCAGGAGTTTACCTTCTAACTCCTTCTTAAGAATTTCAAACTTCTTCTTCTGATTTATAAACTCTCTTCTCTCTTCATCGGAACTGCTCTTCTCATTCTCAGAAGCGATGTCAAGCCATTTTTTCTTTTCAGCAAGCTCTTTAGCAATAGCAGTATGTTTCTTTGTAGTATTTCTCTTCTCAAGAGCAAATTGCTTCTTTTCTTCATCTAAAGGCTTCTGCATTAGAGCAATGCTGTCAGACAATTTATTAGTTTGGCTCTAACACTCTTCTATGATGTATTTCTTTTCTTTATCATTCTTGGCACGTTCCAAGATGATCAGCTGCTCAAAATCCGAGATTTGCTTTAACAGCATTTTTGCGTTCAGCTCGAGAGAGTTTATCTTATTCTCATAAGATAAGCGTTCAGCATCAAACTTTTTCTCTCCTCCAAAAACTCTTTTCTTCTCCTTTTCAAATTCATTCCTTAGCTCATATAAATCACTCTCAGATTTATTGAGTTTTGCAGTTAAGTTCTCACTCTCTAAATTAACTTTCTCAGAAGAATTCAAATCTTGATGTTTGTTGAATAACTTCTTATTAGCATCAACCCAAGTCTTCAATTCTTCTTCACATTTTGTCCTTACTTTGTCCAAAGTTCTCTCAAACTCACTAGCCTTAACTGATAAAACTTTTTCAGAATTTTCTCTCAAGGTTTTATTTTCACTTGCTAGCTCCTTGATAAATTCTTTATCAGCAAAATTTTTATCATACATATTAAACTATTTTTCTTTATAGTCCTCTACTCTCTTTTCCAATTCAACAATCCTCTCTCTCAATTCTTTATCCTCTCTCTCAAATGAAACTGCCATTTTCAAAATAGATTGATTTAGGATCGAATGCGTTGAAATCAGCTAAAAGAAACCAAAAACAGTTAAGCTAAAAAAAACACAAAAACTGTTGAGAAATCAGAAAAACGACGAAAAACTGTCAAAAATCAGTAAAAACAGTCAAGAACTGTTAAAAACAGTCAAAAACAGTTAAAACTGATTAAAGCAGTTTACGCGACGCAAATTGGTTCAAAAATTCTCAAATAGTCCAAAACTGAATAAAAACAGTTAAAACCTCAAAAGAAAATAAAATAAAATAATTGACCAACAATTAATAAAATAAAATAAAAATAAAAGAACACACACAAAAATGGACCAAAAACAAAACAAAAACAGAAAGGGCCTAAAAAGTATGGGCTTGAGATAAAAAGCCCAAAAGAAATTAAGGTCCAAAACCAAATCTAAAACTAAACAATAAAAACACGGATAAAACCTCAAATCCGGATACCTTGTTGAGTGAGGAACCAAAAACGAATGGAAGGAAAACGAGAAAGATGAAATCAAACAACAGCCTTTGATTTAAGAGAGATAGAACAAAGAGGCAAACGATTTAGGTATTGTGCGATGAAGAACAAACACAAACTACATGCAAACAAGTTGAGCAATGAAGGGTAAACCAGTCAGTTGTTGTAACAGAATAGCTAAATCAGCTGTTGTGTTGCGCGATGAACCTCAAAACAGATTCAATCCTGTGATATTAGGGTTAAACGGAAGAGCTATCAGTCTCCACTCAAAGCTTTCTTGGCTTGAAATCAATGAAAGACCAGTGAAGCGGCCATTGTTGGATTTTGGAATTAAGTTCGGATGATGTGGAGCAATTTAGACGAAAGCTCGAATGACCCTTTATGCGATTTAACTCTAAATCGGTTAAGCATATGATCGAGGTAAACCTTGAACCCAGCTAAGACTACAAGCGATTTACCATAAACCGGATAAGCCTACTGGCGATTTACCTAGAAACCGCCTAAAATTAAGTACACAGACTTATCCGGATTAGAAATCCGGTCAAGCTTATCCGGATTAGAAGTCCGGATAAAATAGATGGTCTAAAATTTCTAATCAACTCAAGTTATCCGGATTAGATATTCGGACAACAAAGACAATTAAATCGCTCAAATAACAACAAATCTGGATGAAAAATCCGGTGAATTCCAACACTTAGCCAAAAATCACACAATTAAGAAATCTCAATACGGACGATTCAAACACTTAGTCAAATTTGCACAAAATCCAAAATTTGAATACGGACGTAAAAAGTCAACAAGTCAAGTCAACTAAGTCAACAAGTCAAAATACGACCAAATCCACTCAATTTTAAAGTCAAACTTTTCAATCCGTTCAAAAAGTCAACAAAGTCAAATCGCTTGATAAAGAGTCAAAATCCGCTCACTAAAGAAAGTCAACAATCCGTTCAAACAAGTCAAAGTCAAATATCGCACAAAGATCAAATCGCATACAACACAAACAAGATTAAATCGCACAACTAAATCAACTATATCTCACAACTAAATCGCTCAGGAAACAACTGGATTACCAACAAATCGCACAAAGTTTAACCAATTTAACACTAAATCGATCAAGACTTACCACTAAATCGCATAACAATTTCACACTATAACAGGCGGATAAGATAAATCGCTCACTAACTCGCTCACGTTACAAACGATTTTCCTCTAAATCGAACAAGCTTTACCCGGTTTATCCTAAATCGAGCAATTACAATTCACACAAAAAAAAATCACAAGTCTTAAATCGAACAAGCTTTAGGCGATTTACACTAAACCGATCAAGAGTTATACGGATTAGAATTCAAGCAAAAACACAAATTTTAACACTTTTTCACCAAAAAGATGGATCAAAACATGCAAAATTATGAGTTTTTGAAGAACATAAACAGATTTCGTATAACTCAAAAATCGGTCAAAATCGGTTCAAAACTTGATTAAAATCAAAATCGATGTGAATCAAAGTTGTTCAGATTGAAAATGTGAATTCAGTAGTGCAAATTATATCAATTAACACTCAAAATCGATGCAATTCAAGCAAAAAATGTGCAATTTTGTCAATGAACTTCAAGAACAGATGAAGAACAGTCAAGAACAGTCGATTTAATCCACTAAAATCGGTACAAAATCCTCGAAAAAATTTGGTTAATCCTCTAAAAAAATTGCTGCAGACCATGCTCTGATACCAATTGATAAGTCCCTATGATCAATCTTCAGTTAAAACTCTTAAGAATCCATGGCAATATTCATAAAATATTCAAGAACATGAGAACAAGTAGAGAGAGAAAGTCAAATCTTCAAAAATGGTCAAACTCTTATTTACATAATCTGATTTATCAATTGAGCTTATACTCAAAATACAAGGAATTAACCCTTTATATAGGGTCAAACATATAGACAAAGTCAAAGTCAAACTATCTATGAAAAGTCAAACACGGTGACTTTAATACAATTATAGACAAAATTAACTTTCAAGACGAATACAATTTTACACTGAATTTCAGTCCTAACAGTAATTGATTACTGAATCTTTGTTATTCACAAAATTTTGTGTTTTGATCATCCGTTTTTGAGATTTGTTGAAATTTGTGGATTTTAAAATTTTTTGTGTTCTTGAAAAAGTTCTTAAAAAGTCAGATTTTGATCCAAATTTTTACGAAAATGTTGATGATTTTGTGTTTTTGGTGATCTTTGATTGGATTATCTTGATTTATATCGCACAAGACTTGATCGTATTAGACTTTTTATCGCACACAAGGCTGATTGACTTCAAGGTTTATTGCATAGAGTTACCCGGATTTGTCTCTAAATCGCACACCTTATTGATCGAGTTTGGCTTACATAGCACAAAGGACTTAGCCGGTCATCTGTTCATATTGTAATCCGGACATAACCTTGTCTGCACTTGGTCTAAGTCGCTCAAGAACCAGTTGATTAAGTCCTTTATCGCTCACCCTTCTATCTGTATTAGGTGCCTAATCGCACACCCTTGTGTCCGAACTTGGGTGTTACTCGGACATCTTAGCCAAGATCACTTTCTCACACAAGCTTCATCTGAGTTTCCTCTAAATCGGTCATAAGCTCGTCCGTATTAGTCCTACATCGCTAAAGGCTTTAGGCGGATTTAGTGTTAATCACTCAAAAGGTATGTCCGTGTTCAAGGTTACTCGCACAGCCCTCCATCCGGATTAGGCTCTCCCCGGTCACACTACATCGCTCAACTCATTCACCCGGATTCATCTTGGTCGCGACTTGATTTTTTTCTCGCAGCCTATCCCGGACACAACCTTGTCCGGATTACACACTCCTCGGCCAACATCGCCCATCCTCGTGTCCGGATTAGATTTCCTCAGCCAGCGACCAATCTTTCCCGCATCCAACCTCACCTATCCCCGTGTTCGGACTTGGCATCCTCGGCCACTGCCCTGTCCGATTTAGGCCTACCTCGTGAATCTTCTCGTGTCCGGACTTGACCTTCGACTAAAAGACTTAGCCAAATTTTCGCATCATCCGATTTTGAGACAATTTTTGACAAAACTTGAATTTTTTTTTTCAACACATTTTATCCAGACTTCATATTTTTTATTTTTATCAGTCTTATCTGGATTTCATCGATTTTATCTATTTTCATCGAGGTTACTGATTTTGACTTATTTTGAACTGTTTTGTGTCGTGTGAACTGTTTTGAACAGTTTTAACAGTTTTTGACTATTTTCACTGATTTTCTTATATTTGAACAGTTTTTTAAATTTTCTGAGATTTTTGAGATTACAAATTTTATCTAAAGAATATTTTTGGATTGTGATTTCTGTTTGATTTCGTACACTGCATAGATTCGTTTATCAATCTTGAAATTTTAAATGGTAGCTTTCTTTGAGAGAGAAAATAAAGAATTGACAAATAAAATTTCTGGTTTGGAAAAGAGTGTGAAAGATTATAAAGATAAATATATACACATGTTCTATGAAAATCATGCTAATGAGGAACTTGTTCAAAATTTACGACGAGAGCATAGAGAAACTATGGAACAAGTTGAAGAAGATTTCATGAATAGGATTGAAAAGCTTGAGAAATCATTAGATTCTGTCAGAAGAGATACAGATGAAGAGTTAAAAACTTGGAGTAAATCAAATAAAGGTCTATTTAATAAACTCCAAGGAGTTCAAAATGAACTGAATGCTGAGTGAAACTCTTCTGAAAGAAAACATACAGAGACTGATGATTTCACAGAGAAATTTCATGAATGTGAGAGTGAATTGATAAATATAAGGAAATTACTAGAGCAAGAGAAAGATAAAGTGCTAGAAGCAGAAAAGTTTTTGAATGCTAAAAGGAAAGAAATGGAGAATGAGAAGAAGAGAATGAATGAAGTGGAGAAACAATTTGATACTGAACGTATATCTTTTGAGAACAAAATTAACTCATCGGAATATCTCTGATTTTGAGCAGCTTATCATCTTGGAAAGAGCCAAGATTGATAAAGAAAAGAAAGAGATTAAAGAAGAATGTTTGTGCAAGAATCTTGAATTGTCTGAAAGCATTTCTCAAAAGCAGAAAGCTTTGGATGAAGAAAAGAAGTTGTTTGTTCTTGAAAAGAGAAACACTGCTAAGAAATATGTAGCAATTGGTAAAGAGCTTGCAGAAAAGAAAAAATGGCTCGACATTGCTTCTGAGAATGAAAAGAGCAGCTCAGATGAAGAGAGACATGAGTTTGAAAAAGAAAGGAAAATGTTTGAGAAGTTGAAGAAGGAATTAGAAGGTAAACTTTTGGATACTTCAAAGAAATTGTTTGATCTAAAGACAGAACTTGAAACTGAATTGAATATGAGAACTGAACTTAAAAAGAAGTATGATTTAGTTGTTGATGAAAGAGACCAGTTATTAAAGAAAGTAAAAGACTTCTCATGTGCTCAAAGCTCAACTGGTTCTCCATCACAATGTAAAACCAGCTTTTATGACTGTTCTAAATCTAACAGTTATTCAAGCAGCCCTAAATCAACTATTTCTAAGAACTATTCTCATTCTTCAAATTAGTACTATCAAGGGTATGTCTTTGGATCACCCAATTATCATTCTAAAGTTAAAAATGTTTGGGTTAATAAAGCTGATTCTATTTCGTCTCGTAACTCTGTTGTTACTAACCATGTTCTTCCTTGCATTGTGAGATCCACTAATGATATAATCAATCTTAGCAAGAGAAGAATCATGTGCTCCACATGTAGAACCACTGATTTTGTGAACAAGAAAAGGTACAACAGGTGGTATGGAGACAACATCTATCAGAAGAGCTGGAATAATTATAACAGGTATGATAACAACTGGTATGGATCCTACTGTATATATGATCAACCTATTAAAAGTTCTAAAAAGAAGACATCTAATAAGAATAGATGGTTTGGCAATTACAATATCCATCAACCTGATATTAACAAAGAAGAACCCAAGTTCGTCTGGGTACCAAAAAAAATTTAATCTAATTTTGCAAGTGTGTCATTACTGCGCTGATAAAAAAAATCATGCCTATGATGCACAAATACAGGGGGAGTTTGTAATCTGTCCAAATGAGGTTTCTAAACACTCAGTTTAGGACCCGTGCTTAATTGATTATGGTTTCTGAATACACAGTTTAGAACCCAAGCCAAAATGGTTTCATTTTTTATTATTTTTGAGTTGAAATGCAACATTACTTAAATCTATTTTTTAGGGGGAGTCTCTGGAAAAATTTTAATAAAAGTTTTTGGAAAGTGAATTGTTTTTTGAAACGAGTACATTTTTTGAGCAAGTATTTCCTAAGATTTTACTTGCATAATTTCTCATCGTACATAATTCCAATACCTATTTCAGCTATTCTTCAAACCGTTATTATCACGTCTCTTAAATAAAAATCATTTTTGGTGATAATACACTTGTTTATAATCAAAGTTGTTTTTCTGATATTTTTTTACTTTGATTGATACACATTCGTTATTTAATGAATATCAGAATCTGTAAACTTGTACTTACAGATCTTCATTCATTTCTTTCATATTCTGAATAATCTGATTGTTGTTACTTCACTCCTTGATTAATTGTGCTTAAAAGCTACATATCTTGATTTAATTTTTAACTGATCATTGTGCTTCACAGCAATAATATTTTGATCAACTGTTTGTGATCTTTTGAGCATACTATTATTTTAGGAGGAACTGAGTGCTTTACAAAAATACTTCAATGGAATGTCAGAACCGACAGACCTACCCATGAGGACAACCATATATGAGTGAGCTTAAACTCAAAAAGGGTTTGTGTGCAGAGCTTAAAATGACAAAGAGAGGGTTAGTTGTTGTGAGCCAAAAGAATTGATGAGAGTTGTGTCAGGATTAAAAGATTACAAGAATCCTATTCTAAACTTCAAAATACTGGGCATACCATGTAATCTATTAGTTCTCAATTCTTTCGAGACTAATATTGAAAACGGCAAAGCCCAAACCAATTCTTCTCACAACCCCACCAGCTACTCATTTATCTCTTAACAGATAAGTGTTTCAATAACACTTGGGGCACACAGCTCACAATCTATCAGGATCTCATTCGGAGAAAGTAGATATTGAAAAAAAATGATATATGTCCCCCCATTAAGTCTTTTTGATCACAAATTGAGTCAAATAAATTTGTGTAGTCCACATGATTTATCTTTTTGAGCCTAAACAAAAACATTAGTTGCTTTCTTTTTCTACACTACACAGATTTTGCAAATTATTTGTTATTTTGCCAAAACGTTCATAGATATACTTTTATATGATATCGATGATTGAATAGAAATCCTGGTGAGATGAACCTCATAAAGTCTCATATATGAAGTACATTCGTTGTACTAAATATATCTGTTATATTCACAGGCCAATCTTCTATAAGATTGAAAACAATTTCATAAGTTGAAATTGGTTACTTTCCCATCTCCTTAATATGAAAAGATTATATAAGTGGATTTGAAAAGATTTGCTTACAATTTTATGAATTGACGGTATTTGCTGAAAATTTCATTTATTTTGATGTATGATGCTAATGATTCTCATTTCATCATAAGGGGGAGTATGTTATAATGAATGAAATAATCAATTCTGAATGATATAAGAGGAGTATGATATAAAGATCAAAGGGGAGTGTGATATAAAGATCGAGAACCGGCAAAAGACTCAAAGGAGGGTGACTGAAGATTATTCCTATGCTACATTGATTGAGAGAAGTTAAATGTGAAGATTATCTTTACAAGAGTTTACTGAAAGAGATTTTGAAAGAGATTTTTCAAATCGGAGAATGTTAATTGTGGGAAGAATATTAGTGAATTTTATTATGAAGAAATTCTTTAATGGGGAGAATGTTAGTAAATATTTATCTGAAGAAATTCTTTGAAGATCATATCTTGAAGATCATTTCTAAAGATTGTTGCTAATATTGTTCTTCATTGTGAAAAGAGAAGATCATTTTTGTTCTACATTCGAGTGGGAGAATGTTGGAAGATTTTCTCAACAAAATATTATCTGAAGATCTTAAAGCAGAGAATGTTAGAAGATTGTTTTGAAGATTTCAAAAAGTCATAAAGAGCTTAAAGCGTAAAAGTTCAAAAGAGATTCAAAGAGCGCAAATTCTTTCAAGCCTGAATACAAAGGGGGAGAATGTTAGGATTGAATTTTAGTGATAAATTGTATTCGTCTTGAAAGTTTATAATTGTAATATTAGCGTTTTTGACTTTGTATGTAATGTTGACTTTGACTAGAAGATTTAATATTTGACCCTATATATACTTTGTCTTCTAGTGTAATTGAAGTAAGGAGCTCAATTGTAATCATACGTATATTGAGAGATTTATAAAGGTTTGAATGACTCAAGTGTTCTTAATGTTGAATATGAAGATTACCATGGATTCTTAAGTGATATTGAAGATTGATCGTATTGTGGGACTCACAGAACCAGAGGCTCTGGTTGCAGAAAGGATGGGAAAACAAAGTAAAATGCATGAAAACATGGATGATGGAAGACCAAGTTGAACCAGAGGGGCTCTGGTCCTTAAGAATTGGAATCCAGTGGCTCTGGTCTATAGGACCAGAGGATCTGGTTGGGAAGGGGGTACTTAGTGAAAAACACCAAGTTCCTTCTTTGGACCAGAGGGGCTCTAGTTCCAAAGAGTGAATAACTTTGGCTAAATATAAGCAAGTAATTCCAATTGTCTAGAGGCTCTGGTCTATAGAACAAGAGGTTCTGGTTTAGAGTAATTGGTTACGAGGACCATGAGAATATATATCACTTTTGGCATAACCTAGAGATATTGAAAATCTCTGGTTTAAAAGAAAGATTTGCCTTAAGTGGTGAGATTCAGCATACCCATCTTGCTGACAAGAAACGTAAATCTTTTCTCATCTAATGCTTTTGTAAAAAGGTCAACAAGTTGAATCTCTGTAGGAATGAAATACATCTATATACTCCCCTTTTTCTACATGATCTTTAAGAAAATGATACCTGACATCAATGTGCTTGGTCTTGGAGTGCTGCACAGGATTTGCAAAGATGGTTATGGCGCTTTTGGAGTCACAAAGGATGGGGATTTTCTCATATTGAAACCCATAATCCTTCATCTGGGTTTTCATCCAGAGCACTTGTGAACAACAACTAGCAGCAGCAACATGTTCTGCTTCTGCTGTAGATGTTGAGACACATTTCTGTTTTTTGGATGTCCAACTCACCAGCTTGTCCCCCAAAAGTTGGTAGCTTCCAGACATACTCTTTCTATCAAGCTTGCAACCTGTATGATCTGCATCTGTATAGGCTATTAGATCAAAGCCAGAGTTATTCGGATACCAGAGTCCCAATGAAGGGGTGCCCTTTAGGTATCTAAATATCCTCTTGACTGCAAAGAGATGAGATTCTTTAGGATTAGCTTGATATCTTGCACAAAGACAAGTACCAAACATAATATATGTCCTACTAGCTGTTATATACAGGAGTGATCCAATCATGCCTCTATAGGTTGTTACATCTACAACTTTGCCTGGTGGATCAGAAAACAACTTGGCTCCTGTAGCCATTGGGGTTCTCATTGATGATGAATTTGAAAGGTTATATTTCTTTAGAAGGTCAGTCACATATTTGGACTGATTGATGAAAATTCCTTCTAAAGTTTGTTTTATTTGAAGACCAAGGAAGAAACTTAGTTCTCCCATCATACTCATCTCAAATTTACTTTTCATCGGTTTTGAGAATTTTTCACAAAATATGGAGTTAGTAGAACCAAATATGATGTCGTCCACATATATTTGGACAAGTAAAATATCACCTTTATGCTTTTTAAGAAAGAGGATTGTGTCGATGGTACCTTTTTCAAATCTATTAGTTATGAGAAAGGTAGAGAGTGTTTCTTACTAGGCCTTGGGTGCTTGCTTGAGCCCATATAGAGCTTTGTCCATAAAATAAACATAGTTTGGATGTTTGGGGTTTTCAAACCCAGGGGGATGATGCACATAGACTTCCTCTTGAAGTTTACTATTGAGGAAGGCAGACTTGACGTCCATCTGATAGACCTTGAAACCTTTGTGCGCTGCATAGGCGAGGAATATTCTGATTGCTTCAAGCCTAGCAACGGGGGCAAAAGTTTCATCGTAGTATATCCCTTCTTCTTGGCAGTAGCCCTTGGCGACCATCCTGGTTTTGTTCTAGATAATAATGCCATCTTCGTCCTTCTTGTTTCTGAAGACCCATTTGGTCCCAATAGCCGTTTTCCCTTTGGGTAGGGGCATGAGGGACCAAACTTTGTTTTGCTCAAACTGGAGTAGTTCCTCTTACATGACGTCTATCCAGTTTGGATCTTGTAGGGCTTCACAAATTTTCTAAAAATTTTCTTCGGTTCGATCATGCTTAGAAAATTTGTGAAGAGGCATTCATTGGCAGTAGCAGATCTTGTCTTGACACCGGATGATGGATCACCAATAATCTGGTGATGAGGATGGTCTTTTGTCCACTTGGTGCAAGATTGAGGTTCTGGAGCAACAAGATGCAGTTCTTCATTGATTGATGGAACTGCTTGTTGCCCCTCAAAGAGATCGTCTCTAGAGTTATGTTCTGGTTCTGAAGACACAGATGAAGTAGATGGTGAAGTAACATGAGTTTCAGAAAGAGTTGTACCTTCAGCATTGAAGATCTCATGTGTTTCATCGGCTCTGGAATGTAGTTTTTCATTGGGCGATTGTCCAGAGGCTGCATCTTCTTAAAATATGTCTTCAAATAATTGAGGCAATTCTGATTCATTGGGTTTACAGAGAGAAGAATCAGAGGCTCCTTTTGTCAGCCCGAGTTCTGAACTGTTTTGTCTAGAAGTCATAGGTGATGCATCATCAAAGGACACATTGATGCTTGATATGACAATTTTTTTCCTTCTAATGAATACTCTATAGGTCTTGGCGGATTGTGAGTAACCCAGTAATATGCCTTCTTCAACCAGCTGCTGCTTTACCTTTCTTCTGTATAAACAGCTGCTGCTGCATGCAACTAGTTCTACCTGCTGCTTAAAACTGTTCTGTTTTAAACCTGCAAGTAAACTGTTTTAAACAAGGCTGCTGTTACTGTTTTTAAACCTGCAGTCTGTAAGTCAAAGAATCAGTTCGATCAAACCTGTTATGCCAGTTTTAAACAGATTAAACAGAAACCTGAGTTACTGTTCTAGTCCACAAAACACAATCCTGTTACTAAAACTTCCTGAGTAGTTCTCCAAACCTTTCCTTTCTACTCATTCTTATGACATACATCAATTGAAGCCTTAGAAAATGAAGCCTTGTTGAATCTGTTGCTGCTGTCTGGTTCTTGTTGTTTGCTGTTCCAGTTCACAAAGAACTGTGATGGAGTACAGTCACCTGTTAAGCTGTCAAAACCTGTTGCTGTCAAAATGAAATGAAGCTGTCAAAATGATTAAGTTGATGTGTTAAGTCTAGACTTGCTGTCAAGACTTAACAGTCAAATATGTACCTGCTGTTTCCTTCTTAATACAAATCAATTCAAATTTGTGACAACAAGATCCAAAACACAACACAATTTCAATGCTGTTTTAAAAACATGCACGCTGTCAAAAGCCAAATACCAAGCAGAGTATCAAACACAGCTGTTGTATGACTATCACATCAAATAACAAATTATCACAGAGTATCAAACACAGAGTATCAAATACCTATCCTGCTCTATATAGCTGCTGTATGATTATCACAGAAACAGATTAAAACAGCAACTCCAATAACAAACACAGCTTTTGTAGGTAACAAACAATTCACAATCTCAAATTCTTAAAGAAACAACAGAAACAAACAACTTTGTCGCACCTGTGTGTTTAAACTCAGTTCAAGTATTAGTAACACAAATTCAATCTCAAAGGAAAATACTCTTCAATTGAAACAGCCAGGGTCGCATTGGATTTCACACTAGAGAAGCAAACAAATAACCTACTACCAACAAACAACTCCTTGAAGCTAAACCGGACAATAACTAGTAACTAACCAAATCTACAAATTAACACAGAGACAAAACTTCATCGATCGAATTGCAATTAAATCGATTGAATTAAAATGGGAAACAATCTAGACCATCTCTTGTTAAATGAACCTGTAAATCAAAACAAGAATTGGGGAACAATTAAGAATCAGGGTAAATGAAATCAAGCGGATTAGAAGTCCGCTCAAACTTCTTAGATGAATAAGTCCTAAACCGCTTGGGATGGCATACCTGCTGAATGAATCAGAACTCTAAACCAGGCAAGAATCAATCGGTATACATGAATACCGGACAAGTGGTAAAACCTAAACCGCTCACACTCCGGTCAAGAAGACTTACCTGATTTGTGCAAAACATCCGGTTTAGAAATCCGTTCAAGAAATCCGGTGATGCTTCCTTCGGTTTACCTCTACTCCGATCAAGAAGCGTGCGGTGTAGATAAACACCGGCTGAATAATGGCTTCAAGTGAATACCGCTTGAATGGTGTGCGGTGAAGGAGCAGAGCGATGAAGAAGACTCAGTCTGGTACAACAATGTTGGGCTTTAGATGAACAAACCGGATGGGCTAAAAAAAACTTGGGCTAGGCGGTTTAACAAAAATTTAACAAAACAAAAAAATAAAAACAGATTAAAACAATCAAAAACATAAAAACAAAAAGAAATTTAAGAGAAATTGGATCAAAAACACTGATTTACGAAAAAAATTAAGAACACAAAAAAATTTTAAAAAACCTAAAACTGATTAAATCTTGATTTAGATTGATCAAATCACAAAAATTTGTGAACAATAAAGATTCACAACACAATTTCGAACATATTGATCATGTTTTTAACACCAAAACACAAGATTTTATTAGAAAATCGGATCAAACAGAAAAAAAAAATAAAAACACGAAGAACACGAAGAAAAAAAATTCAGAAATTAAAAAAAAAAAACTTATCTCTTCGATTTCTTTTTCTGATTTCTTGCATTCCAGCTCTGATACCAATTGTGTGTCCACAATCATTGATCAAATCTTCATATTAAGCTCACATCAATGGCAGATTCATAGATTTATCATTAAGAACACTATGAACGTTAAGAACATTAATATGAATATTGAGAGAGAATGTCAATCCTCTCAATTCAGTCAAACCTCTTATTATGAATCTGAATATTACAATTGAGCTCTCTTTACACTAATTACAAAGATTAAACCATATTTATATGGTCAAACATACAAAGACAAAGTCAAAGTCAAACCTATAAGAAAAGTCAAACACGCTGACTTTTTACAATTAGACTATTTATAAACTTTCAAGACGAATATAATTAATACTGATTTCTCAGTCCTAACAGATTGCTTCAGCCCAGAAGGAAATGGGTAGTTTTGATGAAGTAAGCATGGTCCTTGCTGCTTCTACAAGGGTTTTGTTCCTTTTCTCAATGAATCTATTTTGTTGTGGAGTTTTGGCTGCTGAAAAGTTCTGAGATATGCCTTCATTGATGAGATATTCATCAATTTTGGCATTCTTGAATTCTGTTCCATTGTCACTTCTAACTTTGATGGGTTTGCGTTGTAGAAGAACTTGGAACTTTTTCATCAACGCGATGAAGAGGTCAGGAACGTCTGATTTCTTCTTGACGAATTCAACCCATGTATATCTTGAGTATTCATCAACAAGTACTAGAATGTACTTCTTCCCATAGAGGCTTTGTGTAGCGATGGGCCCACAGAGGTCGATGTGGAGCATATCCAATGGTTTGGAGCATGAGGTTTCTGACTAGGACTTGTGAGAAGCCCATTTTAACTTCCCCATCTCACAGGCCGAGCATAGGTGGTCTTTTTCGAAGTTATCAGAAATCCCCTTGACCAACTTCTATTTGGCTAGCTTTTTCAAGACATCAAAATTCATATGTGAGAATTTTTGATGTCATAGCCAATTTTCTTCACTCCTATGGGAGACAAGGCAGAGAGTGTCTTGACCCATAGAAAATTGGAAATCCAGAAGATAGAAATTTCTTTCTCTCTTGGCCTTGATGATGGTTTGACCGGGTTTCGTTTCGATGATGCAGAAACCTTTGCGAAATCATACTTTCAGACCTTCGTCTTAAAACTGACTGATGCTTAATAGATTGTGCTTCAAGCCTTCAACATAAGCCACTTTTGTGATTGATATGTTTTCCTTGATGAGGGTGCCATACTTCTTGATTGTTCCCTTACTGTTGTCTCCAAAAGTCACAGAACCTCCGGGTTTTTCGATGAAGGATGATAGTTGACTTCTATCACCAGTCATGTGCCTGGAACAAACTGAGTCCATGTACCATGGTTGCACATGCTGGTCCTGCAAGAAAAAATTAATGGGTTTAAGGTACCCATTTCATGATGGGTCCTCTTATGTTAGTGGGGGATTTGACATCCTCTTTTTCATCAGCCCTCTTGGATTTGCGTTGTTTTCCTTTGCCCTTAGCCTTTGTAGGCTTGGGATTTTTCTTCATTTTTTCATGAGTTTTAACATTTTCATATCTATAAACATGCTCAGACAAAATGCAACGATGGTTTAACATATGATTCCTCAGATTTTGTAAAAGAGCTAAACACTGACAGGTGAAAGTTTTTGGATAAGTGTGTTTAACAAATTTCTTTTTATTTGAAGAATTGGAAGTAAAAGCAGAAGGAAAATGTTATGTCCTAGCATTGGTTGTTTTTACAAACTTCCTATCTAGTGCAGAATTTTTATTTGAAGGGGCAGACTTGGGTTTTACTTCCTTTCTGAGGAGTGGTTGAGGCTTCTTCCCTTTAGCTGAAGGAGATGAAAAATGAAGGTTAGAATTTTCAGAAGCAGGCCACTTTTGTTTCTGTTCAGGAATGAACTTTATAATTCAGAGCGAAAGGTCGGACCTTGTGAAGTTTCCTTGGCAAACTTAACTTTTTTTAGCTTTCCTTTTTCTAGGTCTGTGAGTCCTCTATGATCAATCTTCAAGATAAACCTTCATTAATCCATGGCATATTTGATTTTCATTCAAGAACAATATGGAAGGAGATGAGAGAGAAAGTCAAACTTGGTCAATGTATTACAAACTCTCAAACTTTACGTATCTTTACAAAAAATGAGCTCTCCTTACAAAATTACACTAAGACTAATCTATTTATAGGGTTAAAGATGAAATCCACTAGTCAAAGTCAAAATACATACAAAGTCAAATACGATGTCTATTTTAATTATAGACAATAGTAACTTTCAAGACGATTACAATTTAACACTGAAATTTAGTCCTAACAAGGTCTGAAGAATTTTTAGCTTTTACGCACAAGTCTGGGAGGTCATATTTCATTGGGATTTTCGAAATTTGTGGTTTTTATCCACGATTATTTATGGCGATTCACATATTATTTCATCTTTAGAATCATAATCAAGAAAGTCTCTTGCAGATTTCTCAAAATCAAAATTTTCATGAACGTTTTTGGAAGAGATGGGTTCTGAGGTTGAAGGTTCAGAATAGTCTTTTGGGAGTTCCATCGCTTCTGATTTCTTAGATGAAATTTCAAGGTTACTTGAAGCATTCATCGATCCCTCAGATGATGGTTCCTTACTGAAAAGTTATGTTCCATCGGTAGCACTTGTTGATGAACTTGTGGAGTTGATAACTAGAGGCTCTGGTTTAACCATGGGGTTTCCATCCGTCTCTAGTTTTGAGGCATCATCCTTTTCATCAGATTTCTTACTAGTGTTGCACTAATAAACCATATTTTGAAAATATTTCCTCGAGAAAATCGTTTTTCCATCGACTTTTACTCTTTTGAAAGTTGCTTTGGGTATTGGAGAAAAGTCGGGTTTTTGAACACATCCAAATTTAAAAGTGGATTCAAGAGTGGATTTCTTGTTCTTGATGAAAGAGTCAAGATCATTAAATCTGATCCTTGGAAATCGGTTTGGCCATTAAGTTTTTCGTAGACGTTTAGGGCATCTTTATATTTCTTCATCAAAAGTTCATTGTTCTAAAGCTTATGATGAAGAATCTCCCTTTCTTTTTGAAAGAAATTTTTAAAAGCTACTGATTTTAGTCTTTCTGCCTCGGATTCTTTCAAGGCTTTCATCTTCTTCTCTAAATCTTTAGAGATCTTTTTGTTCAGATCCAGCAGTTTCTCTTCTTCTAATTTTTTAAGAGATGCAATGCGGGTTTTCTCTTTTACTAGTTCAGCTTTTTCTTCAGTAAGAAGATTAGTCTCTCTTTTGTAGAAACTAACTTCTTTTTCAGCTTTTAACCTTTCAGATTTTCCAAAATTTTATTTTTCTTTTAATTTAAGAAAATCCTCTGAAAGTTTTATGACTTTTAACTCTAACTCAGATGGAGCAGAGTTGGTTTCATCGTGGGAAGAATCATATACCTGGTTATCGGAGTCAGAAGTGGATTCTACATTGGACTTGGCCATCAGACATATGAGCGCCTTGTCTTCTTCATCAGATGAAGAATCGGAAACCCAATTTTCTTTCTCAGCCATCAGGATTCTTTCTCCTGGATTGTACTTGTATTTATTTTTATAGTAGTATGTATCCTTGATCAGACGTCCTTTGCATTCCTTTGAAAAATATCCTATCTTCCAGTATCGGTAGCAACGAAGACCATCTTTCCTTTCCTCTCCTCCTTCTCTTCTGTCTTCTCTCCTCTCTTCTCTATCTTCTTTCTCTTCTCTTCTTTTATCTCTTTGATGAAATTTAACCGTCTTCTGTCCATAGGACGGCTGATATATCTCCCTTCTAGAGTCTCTTCTGCCGTCCTTTTCAAAGGGTCTCTTGACAAACTTCTTCTGAAATTGTTTGGTCATCAAGGCAAGGGATTTGGAAAATGCCTTGAGATCATCATCAGAATCTAACTCTTCTGTTTCAGATTCTGATTCAACAACCAAGGCCTTCTTGCTCTTTTTTTTGTGTTCTTTAGAAGAGCCCCTTGTAACCTCCTTTTCTTCTGACACCAAGGCAAAAGGTCCTTTGATGGACACCTTCTTCTTTAAGATGTCTTGCTCTTGGGAAACAAGAGCTTTGGAAGTGACCAGCTATCTAAGTCTTGATTTGCTTGTAAAGAAATAGACAGTTGAGTCCACTCATCACCGAGACTTTAGGAAAAGAACATTATTTTCCTCTTTAGTCCTTGCAATGTCGTTTCTACGGCATTGATTTATCAAGGTATTAAAACGATCATAAGTCTTCTGTATTGGTTCATCAAGCAATGCTTTAAAACTCGTGTATTCATTTAAGCATTGCGCCCTTCGATTTTTCTTCATTTTAGTGCCTCCCTCAAGTTGGCTTGCTAGTTCATCCCATATTCCTTAGTTGTGGTACATCTAGATATTGGAAAATTTCATTGGGAATGGCCATTATGATCAGCCTCTTGGCCTTCCTGTCAGCCTCTACCCTCTCTATATCGTCTTCATCCCATTTGCTCTCATCCTTCACCATATAATAAGCAGTTACTTCTACGGTAATGCTTGTTCTAGGAACTCTTGGAACAAGGGTTTGAGGAATATAAGGACCTTACATCACTGATCTGAGGAGATTTTTGTCCATCCCCTCCAGAAAGTTCATCATACGTATCCTCCATTGCGAATACTCTTCACGTTGAAAAGTTGGAGGTTTGGTGAGGGAACCAACACTGTAGGCATAATTCCAGTTGGCCATTGAAGAGGTTTTTAAAGAGAAGAAGAAAATTTGAGAATGGAGAAAAATTGAGAGATTTGAATACTCAGATTCAAATTGATCGTTTTGATTGAAAATCAATCAATTTGCTTTGATACCAATTGTTGATCCTAGATCTCTCAATATAACACGAAGATTTATGTTATAGAACCTAAATCTATAGTATGAATGAATAATAGTGAAGAACAACTTATAAAATATTCAAGAGAACATGAAGCTTCAAACGATTTCACTATAATAACTTTAACGAGAAGGAATAATTAATTTACAAGATATGTTAGAGCTATTTATACTAGCAATCTAGTCTAAGCGATAAGAATCTAGTGAAATGATATCTATGAGATATTCTAGGAAAAGATATCTATCTAGAATTTAGAAGTTATCTCTAACTACCTTGTGCAACCGAATTGCAGCTGTCGATGAGTCATCTCCAGCTTTGTCTTCTAGGTAGTATATTCAACCAGGAGTCTTTACGTTTATGCTTTACTTGGATATCTCTGATTGAACACTTGATAAATCCGCTAAGTGCTATTAACCAGAGGGATGATGGAGATGTGATTGTTTTGATCATTGCACCTATGGACCATTCATCGCATCTCTGGTTCGGCTTAAGCACTTAGGTCTTTTCCAGCTCTTCTTCCATCGGTCCTCTGGACTTTCATACTTGTACATTTTTCATTACTTTTACAATAAGAATTATGGGGTCTAACAGGTAGCACCTTTGGCCATCTTTCCTTTCATCTCCACCTTCTCTTCTTTCTTCTCTTTTGTCTTCTCTTGTCTCTTCTCTATCTTCTCTTCTTTCATCCCTCTGATGAAACTTTACAGTCTTCTGCCCATAGTTAGGCTGGAATCTCTCCCTTTTGGAATCTCTTATGTTTTCCTCTTCATAAGGCCTCTTAACAAACTTCTTTTGAAACGACTTCGTTATGAGAGCAAGCGATTTGGCAAACGCCTTAAGATCATCTTCTGAATCTGAGCTCTTCTCTTCAGATTTTGATTCTATGATCAAAGCTTTTTTGCCTTTCTTCTTGTGGTTCTCTTTGGAGGAACCTTTGGAAGTCTTCTTTTCATCAGAGACCAAAGCCATAAGTCCTCCTATGGACACCTTTCTCTTCATTATATCTTGCTCATGAGCAACAAGTGTTCCATAGACATCATGGAGTGACCAGCTATCTAAGTCTGGTTTGCTTGTAAAGACATGGACAATTGTGTCCATTCATCACCGAGACTTTTGAGAAATAACACCTTGTTTTCTTCCTCCGTTCTTGCAATGTCGTTGCTACGACATTGGTTTATTAACGTGTTGAAGCGGTCATATGTCTTCTGGATCGGTTCGTTTGGAAGTGCTTTAAAGTTCGTGTACTATTTTAGACACTGGGCCCTTCTATTCTTCTTGGTCTTGGCCCCTTCTTCAAGTTGGCTTGCCAAATCATCCCAGATCTCTTTGGCGGTAGTGCAGGCATCCAGAGATTGAAAAATCTCATTGGGGATTGCCATGATTAGCAATCTCTTAGACTTTTTGTCTGCTTCCACCCTTTCAATGTCTTCTTCATCCCATGCATTTTCATCCTTTACAACATAGTAAGATGACTAAGGTGAAGAAAACAACTGAAGTCTCTTCTTTAGGCTCAATGAAGACTCTTGCTGACTCTGAGCTTTCAGTGTTAGTGGATGTCGCCTCTAACTCTGCTGGACCCATTGAGAATAGGTACCAAAGCAATCTTAATATATTTTCTATTGCAGAAAGTCAAAAGGAATCTCATACAACTTCTCAGCTGTGAGAACTCCACAACAAAACGAGGTTGTTATGCTCAGTGAATCTCGTCTCCCTACTCAATTATGGGCAGAAGCTATCAACACTGCTTGTTTTACTCAGAACCTGTCGCTGATCGTCAAGAGATTCAAGAAGATAGGTTACGAACTCTTCCATAGTACAAAGCCTACTCTCAGCTTTCTACACATCTTTGGTTGTACCTGCTATATCTTAAACAACATAGATCATCTAGGAAAGTTCGATCCCAAAGCTGATGAAATAATTTTTCTTGAATATTCTTCAGTATCCAAAGCCTTCAGAGTATTCAACAAAAGAGGACAAGCTATAGAAGAATCTATTCATGTCACGTTTGATGAATCTCAATCAGCTAACTTGTTGGGTCTAAAATGTTGCATTCAAGTCTCGACCTAAAAGTGTTTTACATGCTATGTAATAGTAGTTTTTTCCTTGTAATAGTTTGGTATAAATAGGTTGTTCTGTTATTTTTGTTAAATGTATCAACATTCATTCATTCGAAAAACTGTTAGTGAGTGAGAATTCATATATTGTTGTGAGAGAGAGACATTTGTAATCAATAACACTTGTGTACAATTGACATCAATATACATGTCGATAGATTTAATTATATTTATGTGTTCTTGATTCATGTTTGAATTGATTGATTAAGACTTGAAACTAGGATAACAATTGGTATCAGAGCAATCTAGATTGATTTTGGATCAATTTCTTATGTTGAATCTTGAATTCTTGGTTCGAAAAGTTTTTTTTTGTTCGTACTATTTTGATCAAATTGCACCGTTTAATCCATTTTTAGTGAATCTGGTGCTAAATTTGTTTCTGTGTGGTTTTCGCACGATTCTGTGCATGAAATTTCATTAAATTTGAGAGTTTTTTTAGCATTCTGGGTGATTTTCTTGAATTTCTGGTTCGAAGTTCATCTTATCGGACGTTGAATATTCAACGAGTGATAAAGGTTCTTCATCACACGTCAAATTTGTTCTTGAAAGCCTCATCATTTATTATTTTTTTTTTTTTGTAATTTCATCGCCCGTGTGTTGTGATTTGATTAAGTTTGAATTTCATCGCCTGAATTTGTGCTCACCGTTCATTTGGTAAGCGATAACAGTCTTCATCGCTCATCGCTTGTTTTGTACTCTCATCGCTTGACTTGTATTCTCATCGCTCAAGGTTTCTCATCGCCTAAATTTTTTGTTGGTTATTCATCTAAGTATTGATCTCATCGCTCAACACTTGAGCGGATGAGTATTGTTTGTGTCTCATCGCTCAAGGCCTGTCCGATAATCTCTTCATCGCTCAACCTTGTGTCCAATAATCTCTTCATCACTCAAGCTTGTGTCTGATAACATCTTCATTGCTCAACTTTCTCTCCCATAACCTCTTTGTGAGCGATAACCTATCCTTGGTAAGCGATAACTTAAATTGTCCGATAACCTAAGTTGTCTGATAAAGCCTTGTCTGATAACATTGTCCGGTAACCCTTTGTCTGATAACCATCATTTGTTGTTTGATAAGCATTCAATTGAGTGAGCGATAAGCAATCATTTCAAATTTTGTTGATTGAGCGATAAGCAATCAATTTTGGTGAGTTTATTCAAGTGTCAAGATTTTTTTTTTTGGTATTCAAAACCAGTTCTAGATAAGTTTTTGAAATGATCAGTTCAAGTCTATTTTTTCAAAAAAATGTCTAAGGATATGTTGAGCATTGGATCAGACTCCAAGCCCCAGTTCTTGTAGTTGGTGAATATCAACAATGAAAAGTTTGGATGATACACTTTACAGATAACAAATATGAGAAGTTGATGGAATCTATCCAGAATGTACCTTATATCAGTTACATGGATCTACTTGCTCAGACAACTAAAGAAAGAATTTTTTTTCCAACAACAAAACAGAAGAAAAATCCTCAGTATTATACTGATACTAAAAAGAAAAAGGTCCTAATTGACAAGAAAGCATTAACTTACATGCTAAGGAACTTTGGGATGAGCTTGAGAAACAAATGCTTGATAATGAGAAGTCAGTTCAGACAAGAATGAACCAGTGCACCTTATGAAGGGTTCAAATCTAGAGAGAATGAATCAATCACTGAAACCTACAACCGGTTCAATGTGATTTTGAATGATTTGAGAAGAAATGGAATTCATAACATGTCTGAGATTAACTACAAGTTTCTGAAGGATCTAAAGCCTGAATGGAACACTCTTGCAATAAATTTACAGATGAACAAGAATATGTCTGAGGAAGACATTCATGATTTGTATTGCATTTTGTTTAAACAAGAAGAGATTGTGAGAGAATTGGTGAATGAAAAGAAGAAAGTGGCTGACTCCTTGGCTCTACTCTCTAGAAACCAAAAGAAGGGCAGATCTGATTCTAAAAACTCTAAGTCATTGAAGTCTGAATTGTCAGAACAGTTAGAAAGTCAGACAATTGAAGGTTCATCTGCAGATTATGATGATAATATCGTGAGTTTTCCAAGAAGCTAGCCTTGCTAACTAAGAAGTTCCAGAAAAGGTTCGGAAAGAAAAAGTTTGTGAAATATGATAAGATCAAGGGAAAGGAGGTCAAACAAGAGAAGTTTTCAAAAGCCAGAGACCAGAAGGAGATCAAGGTTGAAGATTGCAGATGCATCAATTATGGAAAGCCTGGTCATTTCATCAAGAATTGTCGTTTTAAGAAGTTCAAAGATTCTAACTAATATCTCAAGAATGCTCATCTAGCAAAAGCTCTTGAGGACGGTAAAGCCTTGGTTGATGATGAGGAAAGTTGGCCAATAGATTCGTCAGATGATTAAGCTGCACATTTCACTCAGGCAAACATGTGATTAATGGCAAAGACTGAAGAAGGAAGCTTATCATCTGATAACGAATCTGAGGTACAAAATTCTCTGAATGCTGAATTAATTAAAGAAATTGAAAGTATGAATACTTAATTTAATATTTTGAAAGAAAGACTAAAAGGCGCAAGAGCTTTAATGCTAAAATTCAAAGAAGAAAGTTGTGGTTTTAAGTGCTTGAGTGAAAGTCTGAGAGAAGAGAAAGAAGCCCTGAGACCTGAAAAATCTGAAGTTGAAAATGATTTTCAGTTGCTTAAGAAGAGATTGAGTGAAGTATAATGCGAGAGAGATAATATTCAGTTAAAATTTGACATGATTTTTACAGAAAGAGGAAAATTTTATGACAAAGCCAAACAGTTGGAGAAAATAATTTTTTAAATAGGTCAATATGAACAAACTTTGAAGATTTTAACAAATAAACCCAAGGATTCAAGATTTTATAATCTTCAAATGAGTTTAGGTTTTCAAGAAAATGGAACTCTGAAAAAGACCCCAAAATCCTTGTATGATTTTGATCAATGGAGGTCTGTAAAATTTTCCATTTCGTCCGTTCGGAAAATAATCGTCAAATCGTAATCTGAATCATCTATTTTTAAAAGTGATAATGATAAATCAAATGAAGAAAATTTTGATAAATCAAGTTTAAAATCAATTGGGTTAAAATACGATGATTTAAATTTAAGCTACGAAACAAGAGAAATTCCTTTTTCACATACCGAGCTTGAATCATTGTATCCTACTGAATCATTTCAAACTAAACCTTCATCTGTTTTTGAATCATAATCCGAGAAGTCTGACAAACTTTCTGAGTTTTTTGAAGATACGACTCCTGAAGTTTTTGAAAATCTTATAAATGAGTCAGACTCAGATTCTGAAACTGAAGTGGTTTATGATTCTGATGAGAATGAAGAGGTAATACCCAAACAGAACGCTAACCGCCACCGGCATCTGATGCCATCCGATAAGGGAGAACTCTTTCGGCAAAGAATTTTACCAAAAAGCCCGATTCGACACCGAATACGATTGTACTGTGCACTCAAATCCTGAATTTGATTCTAACTTGAAAATATATGTTTTAAAGAAACAAATATCTGAGCTTAAAGAAGAACTCAAAGCTGAAAAGGAATTACATCTTTGTGCTCAAAATGATTTTCTAATTAAATCTAGTGATTTTGAAAGAAAAATTTCAGAGTTAACCGTGCGTCTGGTTTGAAAGGACAAACTGCACGAGTCTTAGTTAGAAAAGATTTCAGAACTTCAAAAAGAATTGAGTTATTGATTTGATGACCCAACTCAGCTAATAAGTAAAATCATTAAGCTTGAAGAGGAAGTCAAAATGCCTTCAAGTTCAGATGATAAAACTTCAGAGGTTATTCAGATTGCTTCTAAATCTAAATTGGTTGTTCATGAAAGTCTAAATCTTTCTGATAGTATCTCTGAGATAAGAGAGTCTTCAAATCTTAAAAATCAAAATGTTTTCAAGACTAAATGTAATCTGGATTCTGATTTGAAGTAACTAATGATAGTTGCAAATGTACTTCATTGAAAACTAAATGTAATCTGGATTCTGATTTGAAGAATGTATATTATATTATTTAATTTTTTTTACTATCTTGTTTTTGTTAATTAACATATTATATTATTAAAAATTTGTTTTAATTATATTATTAGAAATTTATTTGAATTATATTAAGAAATATTTTTAACTGACTATTTTTATAAGATGCCCTTTTGGTCATTTTACATGTTTACAAGCTAGTTTTGGTGAAACATAATTTATTCATCAGTTAATTTATCAGTTAGCAGCCAGCTTATCAGCTAACAGTTAACTTATCAGTAATCAACTAGTTTATCATCTAATTTGCCAAATATAAGCAAAATAGAAAAGAAAATGGAGTAATATAGAAATATTAAAATGTTAAAATAAAAATAATGAAAATAATATCGGGTTGTTTTTAGAGATTATTTGTATTTTATCATGGAGGGAGTATGAAAAAGGGGTAAGTTTTTGTAGGAAGTGGTATTGAATATTTTAATAAGATAATTGATATTAGAATATTTAAATAAAAATAGTTGTTTATTTGAAAAAAAAAAATATATATATATATATATATATATATATAATACACTCTAGGTCTTGTTTGTGTTTTTCAATTTTGTTTTATTTAATTTTTGTTTATATTTTGTTCCTCATAATCATGGGAAGTGCTAATGACACCTCCTGGTAACGGGGTGTTGAATGTCTCGGATATTATAATTAATATTAGTCCATCAAATGTCAATGTCAAATAATAATATATTATGTTTTATTATTATTTTATTATTATATATAAATATA
>NW_020201515.1:35535-58944 GCF_001531365.2 Cynara cardunculus var. scolymus
TAGTATCGTATCGAGTCTCTAAACTTGATTGGTACATTGTACTAAAAATTGCATACTATGGTAAAATTGTCGTATCGATATATTTAATTTAATTATATATTTTAAAAAATTATGAATTTATTAAAATATGTGAGGTTGACACTTTATATCTATTAAAAATATATCTAATGGCTATTTAAAATCATAAATCAATATTTTTTTTTCTAGAATTTGTTCAACAAAACCAAAATTTGTAATAATCAATTTGAAATTCTTTTAGTCAACATATTATATTATTTATTTCTTATCATCTTTTTGGTATTAATTAACATATTATACTTTTAGATATTTTTAGTTACATAATAAAATATTATAATTGATTAATTTTTCAAAATGTTCTTTTTGGTAATTTTATATGTTTATAAGCTAGTTTTTGTCAAACATGATTTGTTCATCAACTAACTTAGCAGCTACTAATTAGTTTATCAGTCATCAACTAAGTTATCAGTTATTAACTAGCTTATCAGTCATCAACTAGTTTGCCACACATAACCTAAACATGTTTTAAGATGGGTGTTAACGAAGGAAAGATTAAAAATATCTAAATAAAAGAAATAAAAATAACAAAAAGGTGTAAATGACATAAAGGCTTTTAAGTTCACCATTTTCTAACCAAATTTAGGGTTCGTTTAATAAATATTTATAGGGTAAGCGTTTATCAATATCACTTATCTATACTATCTTATGTTGAAAACTGAAAATCGTATCCGTAAAGAGGCATGACAAGGACTAATAATCTTATTCGGTAAGTGAGGGAAACGAATCTGACCTAATAAACGCTTGTCGGGTTTAAAATGCTTACAAACAATCCATTTTGATGGTTGATAATATTATATGATAAGGTAAGTAAGAATGATATTTTTTATCAGTTAATGTTTAGAGTATCTCCAACAGCTTCTCCAAAATAGAGAAAATGAGGATTTTGAGCAAATATTTTGCTCCAACGATTTCTTCAAAACCATCTCTAAAATAAAAAAAGTAGGAGAAAAAATGGTTTTTTCTCCAAATATGAAGATAACCCCAAAAATGATTAGCATGTAAGATCACCAATAGAAAACTTTGAAAATAAATATTCAAAACGATAAATAATATTTTAATAGATGAATGAAATATTTTAATATTATAATTAATATTGAATTCTTTAAAATTGGAAATCTGTTAGAGATAAAGATAATAGTTTCTTAGAGATTTTGATTTTTGATTCTTTATTTTTAAAGAATCTGGTAGAGATACTCTTACCTTAGGATTTTTTTTAGAATATCAAACTGATTCAGTTTCTTATATTATAAATGTATAACGGTATTTAATGTCAAATCAAATGAGTGATTTGAAAATAATAACCACAAGGACTAAATCTATAATTAATTTAAAGTAAAAACTAGATTTGATACTGAATGAGAAGTACATGGACCGAATATGTAAATTACTCAATTATATATATATATATATATATATATATATATATATATANAGAAAACTATAGAAAGGATTAAATATAGAGGCTGCTAGTAAAATAAACTAATAAATACGAAATATTATAGTATACATATATACATATATATATATATATATATATATATATCAACATCTCTTACCGAATTTCTCCGATCGGATGCTATGTACTCCGTACGTTTGTTTATTTTAAATATCAACATCCTTCGTGTCAAAGTTAATTAGGTGATATTTGTTTTTTACGAGGTGCTGAAGTCTAAAGTCTTATTTCACTTATGATTAATAAGAGATGGTGTTGAAATCTGAAATTTGAATCAATAAGACTGATAAATCTTTGAATTTGTTTAAATTGTCTACTTTACCCATTAGAAAATTATAGTTTTGAACTTATAGATAAATTTATATAATTTCACAAATTTATTCATCATCATTTCGAAATTTACATCTCAATTATATAATTAACATTCATTTAAACAAAAGTATGTCATTAACGGTATTTAACACATTTATATCCTATTAAAATTGATGAGAAAGGTGAGGCGATTTGATAAGGATCTAAACATATAGATATAGATATATTGAGTGAGTTTGTTTAGTTTAATCAACATCCCTCATGTAAAAGTTAATTAATGACTTCATTATCATACTTATCATTTCATTATTATAAAATCACGGATTTCATCATCGTTTTAATGTATATATAACATAGTTGATAGACGACCAATTGAAAAGTCTACAAATTACTAAAAATAGAGCGTAGAGCGCCACCACTAGATTTTAACGAACACGACACAAGAAGGAAACACACAAAGAAACTCGTTTCAATTAAATTTAAGTTCCAAAACAGAACTAAAATCAGAATATTCGCATTATATATATATATATATATATATATATATATATATATAGGGTTGGGTTCACGTGAGACCAATTTATGTTCATTGATCAACTTTATAAGCTAACGATCTAACGGTCTAAATTGCACAGTGGCAATTTTGTAATTATTGAGAAATCTCGTGGCGTTTATGAATGTTTAGATTATCATATTATAGATCTAATCCAAGGGTTAAAAATTGGTCTTACGGGTCTTACGAAAAACCATTGGTCTCACATGATCCTAAATCTATATATATATATATATATATATATATATATATATATAAAAGTTTATTCGCTATCAAAATTCCCATGTTAAATCTGATACTTTCAGATTCATATATGCTGGGTGCGCAAACCTAGGTGGTGCAGGTCGATGCCCGCAACCCCCTCCTATATATAATATTACAACCCCTTTGTGGTCTTATCCTTAATCCATCTTTTTTCCTCTTCTTTTGAGGACAGGTTTCGTGGAGAGGAGAACGAAGACGTAGCGTAGGTTAGTCGACCTGTGGCTTGATGGGTCGCCATGAAGAGGAAAGGTTGCTGTTGGAAGGCAGACTTACAGAGGTACTTGTATGATAGAATCAGTTATTTACTTTTTAGGTTTTAATCAGAATAATCAATTACTATTTGATTGCCATATTCAAAAGGATTAGGGTTTTACGATTTTGATGTAAACAATTACTTTAGCTGCTTTCTTTTCACGATTGGAGCTGCATTTTTTGGCAGAACATTTCTTGATTATTACGGCTAAAGGATGCTTTTCTTGTAAGCTAATTTATACGATTCTTTTGTTTTCCAAACTTTATACATGGAAAGGATGGGAACTTATCTTGACTCAACCTAGAGAAGAGTTATAGACTATGTTGGCTGTTGGCATTTATTACATATTTTCCATATTCTATCTGTTTCTAAGTTGTTTGGGGTAATGAAATCAAAACAACATTTTACTTTTCCACATTATGGACTAGATTTATGGTGGCAGTATCATTTCTGCAAGGATCATACAAGTAAACATGGTACTTCTACCACCATCCTTAAAACTCACCATCCATAAAACAGAAAGAAAGATTCATACCATCCACACAAAAAAAGATGGAATATATCTGTCAGACAGGCATGTAACCATGCCAGAACCCATCAGATGGGGTGGCAACGATCATCATGGTCGAGACCATGAATCTCTGTTAATCACGCTCTGGTTTACCCCACTGGTTTGGGATAGAAAGGCTTATTTATTGATAACCGTAGCTTGGGTGCACCTCGAGTAATCTATGGGTCCTGAAGTTAACATCCTAGCAAACACTTGAGTGGGTTAGAGGGGACTTGGACCGGGTACTTCTAAGAAGCAAACTGATTGCGTTGCTAGTTAAGTTACCCCAAAGGGTTGATAAAAAGACTTATTGTGTACAATTTGGAAGGAAGGCCTTTATTCGACTTCGGTAGCTTCGCAACACTACTTCTCTTATAAATTTGGTCAAGTTTTTTACTCATGAAGAAAGGTCACTAGGTAATGATTGAACTAATGATTAACAGATGCACAGGGAAATAAGGCGTAGCCATTAGTATTTGCTGTAGCAGTTTCTTTAGGCTTGTGGCATCAACACCACATACTTGCTAGCATCAAATATGCTTTTCTAAGCTGACTGGGGCTTAAATTTTATGTTTCTTTATGAGCATATCCTTCAAAGACTCGATGGTTATTCCCTCTGTTCCATTATGAACTCCCATGAATCTCCATTTGTGGTTCTTATTTTATAGCTACTTTTCCTGGTTGTATGATTTAATGTCTATTATAGCACTAATACGGCTGTAAATGAACGAGAACACGATCAAGTAAGCGTTGTAGTTGTGTTGGAAATAATTGCAACAATAAGCTAGAAGGGGAAACACCTTAGTTGTGTTGGAAACCACCCTAATGATTTCAACTTTTAATATACACGTTTCTACTAAGTGGTCTTTGATCCAATGTTATAAGTGGACTTTTACAACCCTTAGGTTGTATTTTCAAATCTTTTGAAGACATCACTTATCCGATTGTTGCCTGTTCAAAAAAGAAGAATTTTTTTAATGGTGTTCATGGTCTCAAATAAGCCAACCAGGATGTATATACATTGTTCAGTGGAGCGTTTATAATATTTCAAATGCCCAAATAATGTAGTTTAGGGCTGGTTCTGTAGTGTCACGTCAATGACTTCCACTACCTTATTTAAAAGGATAAATTTGCATACTCCCTCTTATTTCTTCATGTCTTTGTGTGCGTTGCTTAGAGTTCATGAACTTGTTCCTGCCTTTCTGTTAGTCATCAAGTAAATCTTCACTTGACCTCTATATTTCTGTGTGTAGCCGGAGGGCAGCCTCTATACAGGAGATGGTTCAGTCGATGTCAAGGGAAACCCTGTTTTAAAAAGCAATACTGGAACTTGGAGAGCATGCCCCTTTATTCTTGGTATATTATCAATTTATCGTAATCCTTGTGCTTCTTGAACTATCTCAGTTTCATGCATTATTGACTGTTTTGACTTGAGACAGGCAACGAGTGTTGTGAACGCCTAGCCTATTATGGAATAGCTACTAATCTTGTCAGTTACCTCACAAAAAAGTTGCATCAAGGAAATGCTTCAGCTGCCAGAAATGTTACTACGTGGCAAGGCACTTGCTACCTCACTCCCCTTATTGGTGCTGTCTTGGCAGATGCATATTGGGGAAGATATTGGACTATTGCGATCTTCTCCACTATATACTTCATTGTAATGATCATCGTATTAAACATTGCACATTTTATTTCCCTGTATAACTTTTCACATTTTCGTTCCTGTATAACATGTCACATTAGAAACAGCCTCTCTACCCTTTGGGGTAAAGAAAAAGTCTATGCACATCCTAAGCTTAGGCCCTACCTCTGTGTGGAATTTACTATGTTCGGTTTGGTATTCCATTCGTAACATTTGTATTCTCTTTCACAAGCCCGCTCTAACCCTTTGGGGCGGAGAAGATGTCTGCATACTTTGAGTGAGATATAATGGGTTGGGTTTGGTTTGGTTAGGTTACTGGAGCATATTATTTTCCTTATACTTACAGATGCTTTCATTTTGTTTTCTCCTCCACAGGGAATGTGTACATTGACTCTTTCAGCATCAGTCCCTTCTTTGGAGCCTGTTGAATGTGTTGGTGCTATGTGCCCTCCAGCCACCCCTAGTCAGTATGCCTTTTTCTTCATCGGGCTTTATCTGATCGCACTTGGAACTGGAGGCATCAAACCATGTGTTTCATCTTTTGGGGCTGATCAGTTTGATGACACAGATCCAAAGGAGAGGGTGACCAAGGGATCCTTCTTCAATTGGTTTTATTTCTCTATCAATATTGGTGCATTAGTTTCAAGTTCATTAATAGTATGGATTCAAGATAATAGGGGCTGGGGACTAGGGTTTGGCATTCCTGCGCTATTCATGGGTGTTGCTATCATTAGTTTCTTTCTTGGAACTCCCCTTTATAGATTCCAGAAACCAGGTGGAAGCCCTATTACAAGAATGTGCCAGGTTGTGGTTGCATCGTTTCGTAAGTGGAGTCTGCCCGTTCCTATTGATAGCTCGCTCCTTTATGAAACTCCTGACAAGGAGTCGGCAATCAAGGGAAGCCGGAAACTCGTTCATACGGAGGAATTGAAGTAATTTTCTTGATTTCAGCACTTAACTTGTTATTTTGTTTTGTTTTATGTTTCCAAATGGACAAATTACATGTAAATACTTGGTCCGATTTAGCGCACTTTCAGAATCTTCATTATGTACCTCAAATGCGACATCTCAAACATTTAGGTACTGGGTTTACTCTGAGATTGCATGAAAATGCTACATAGCTGGATACCAAAACCTTCATTTTGGTAAGTTAAATATGCAATCTCAACCATTTAGGTACCTGTTTACATATGAGATTGCATGAAAATGCGATGTAGTTTGCTCCAGTTTGTATTTTGAGTAACGTACGCTGGTCTAAGTGATTGTAATATCACATCTGAGGTATCAAAATGAAGGTTTTGAGAGTACGTTGCATTTAATAGGAATCAAATTAAAGTACGTTGCACTTTCATGCAATTTTTCCTTTCAAATTGATTGCCTGTATTTTAACTTCAGTTTCATTACTTCCATCGAAAGTTATTTTCCATGATCTCGAATATTATCTATGTTTGCACTTCACATTCTGTGCTCATAAGTTGCTTTAATAACATGAACTGAAGTCCTAAAGAGATGCACAAAAGTACCCATCTCTTTAGCACCAGGTTCTGTTCTTGGAGTAACTGGTCCCTCGGTCTTCTGGACCTAATCAGTCGTTGCCCCAGTGGTGCAGCTAGTAGGGACTGGTCAGATGGTTAATCCTTTTTCTCGTAACAAAACATAGGCCTAACGGCTAAGTGTTCCTAAATGGCCCTCAGTCAGCAGCTTAAAAAGTGGGAAGGCCCGTAACCGGTCCTTGGCTGGGGCTAACGGGCCCATTTCGCGTGATTTTATTTGATTTTTATACGTTTCCCTTGCTCTTTTTCTTGTCGTAGGTGTCTCGATAAAGCTGCTGTACTCTCACCTATTGAAAACAGCACCGGGAACTACAACAATCCTTGGAGACTATGCACCGTGACACAGGTAGAAGAACTGAAAATCTTGATACGAATGTTCCCGATCTGGGCAACTGGGATTGTTTTCTCGGCCGTTTACGCCCAGATGTCGACCATGTTTGTAGAACAAGGGATGATGATGGACACGAGAATCGGTTCATTCATCGTTCCCGCCGCATCTCTTTCTGCTTTTGACGTCATAAGTGTCATCTTCTGGGTACCTGTTTACGACCGAATCCTTGTCCCCATAGCACGGAAATTCACAAATCAAGGGCGAGGATTTACTGAACTGCAACGAATGGGCATCGGTCTCTTCCTCTCCGTCCTTTGCATGTCCACTGCAGCTTTGGTCGAAACAAAACGTCTCGATATCGCAACATCACTCGGTTTAATCGACCAAAATACTCCAGTTCCGATCAGTATCCTTTGGCAAATACCACAGTACTTCTTATTAGGTGCTGCTGAAGTGTTTACGTTTATCGGGCAACTCGAGTTCTTTTATGACCAGTCACCTGACGCTATGCGTAGCTTGTGTAGTGCGCTTTCTTTACTGACAACGTCCTTAGGGAATTACTTGAGTTCATTCATTTTGACTCTGGTGACATCGATTACTACTCGGGGTGGGCAGCTTGGATGGATACCAGATAACTTGAATCAGGGCCACCTTGATCGGTATTTCTGGGTTTTGGCTGGGCTAAGCTTCGTGAACATGGTGGTTTACATATTCTGTGCTAAGTTATACAAGTCGAAAGCGGCTACATAGCTTTTATTGTTTGGTCGTCTAGATTTAGGTAAGAAATACAAGAGTAGCAGTTCACCATTGTGTAAAACAATGATGATTCTGTATCGATATCATAGTCATAAAACAGAAGATAGCTTTGCAAACTTTCCAACAATCATTGCTTAAATGTTTACATTGTTCCTATATCTGAATGATTGATTATTCCCAAAGATTGTCTCTAAATCTCTCATGCAGGCTGATTCATATTAATTTTTCTGTCATGGATTTGTCCTACTTTCACTCCTACTTTCACGGTCTTTCCGTGTCGTACTTTTAAAGAACCAACTTTGCTCCAGAGTTTGTTGGTTTGACGTCAGAGCTAAAAGGAATGTTGGTTTGAGTGGAGTCGTCTCTCTTTTTTCTAAGAGGGGAGGTACTGGTAGTGCAGGATGAGAGTATGACAAGATATTCGACAATAAAACTCTTTAAGCAATGATATTTTCTATGTCATTTTCCTTGACGCAATACGAAAGAGACTTAAAAGTCTTTTCTGCCGGACGACTTGTAATGGCGGAAAAGGGCCTTTACTCCGTCCCACACAATGTATTACTATTGGCCCTACAAGTTCTGCACACCAACAAATAATTAGGTGGGGGGACAACACGAAAAGAGGTCATGCGCCAAGATAGCCCAACGGGTACCCAATCAAAAAGAATGGACTATAGATCACTAACTTTAACTAAGCAACCACATGAGCGAGCTTAGGATCCCTTGAGCAACAAGTTGATTTGGAACATTCAGAAAAGATAATTGGACACAACTTGTCTATCTTCACAAATAATGAACACTTGTAAGAACCAAGGATTATACCTATGTAAATAGCTAAACCATAGTCTAGACCGAGGGAACAAGAAAGCTAATAAAAGATCAAAGTATTGAACCTGCTTGCTGAACAGTCGGTGATGGACAATTGCAAGGAGGCACTACATTATTGACCCCCGCTTTATGACGATCTTAAGTTTAAGAGTTGGCTTATTGAGTAAGTTCGGTTACATGCATCCTTACAGAAACCCACATTTCCACACGCCATGCCAAGAAATGGAAGAAATTTGGTTACTCACAAGACCCCACCTGTATACCTTATTATTACTTGAGTACCAATTCAATGGGAACTTCATCAACATCATGCCTTGTTGCATTGCTTTCATGGCAACAATTTCGGTTACAGATTTCAATTTCTCATACTTGGACATATCCTCAATTTGGTTGGAGAACTCTGAGTCACATAAATGCTTAGAGTTGCAAGTTACCTCTCTTCATCTATTATCTTCGAAACTTACTTCTCCACTGCATTGTACGGGTACACAACTAGTGTGTATATATATATATATATATATATATATATTCTGATTTGAAAACCTGTCTTTTTACAAGAATGACTCAATATCTGTTAGAATTGTCTATCTTAGAATAAAATGTCGTGGAGAAAGCATTGATTTCTGAGCTAGGTAGAGGAAGCTGATCTATACTAGAGGCTAGAGGCTAGAGGGTTCCTTTTCACTCGATTTCTATACTATAAAAGCACCAAGGAATAGGGCATGTACACATCTTCAATGATGTTTTGTAGATGGAAAACTAGCAACAATTTGCTTCTCGTATCGACAAATAAGAATAAAAATAAGAACAAATAGCTCTTTACCAAACATTTATCTAGATAAACTCTTATTTATTTTACAAGTTGAATATTTAGTAAAGACTAAAAATCTTACCTGGTAAGAGCGAAGCAAGGACCGTAACGATTTTTACTATGATTAGTGCTTATCAAGTAAATTGTTGTATACGATGTTTTTATTGACTAAAATCTTACCGAATAAGTAAATGATTAAATGCAAGTAAAGTTATTAATTTTTAGTACATCCAAACCTTAATTTGGTTTGGCTGGGTAACATCTTTGAATCAAATTTTCTTGAATTTATAAATAATTAATATTTGAGCCATGGTCTTTTATAACTTAATAATAAATGTAAAAAGAGGACGTATAAGCAAGTTGGATTCAAATTGAATTACTACTATATATGAAACAATTTTTTTACTGACGTCATCCAAATGCTGCTGTATCAAATTGAATTACTATATATGAAACTATTTTTGTTACTGACGTCATCGTAATGCTGCTGTATCAAGTAGTGAAGAATTTTGCAACTAAAATGGCCTCTCCCCTCCCCTCCCCCCCTCCTTTCAAAGAAGAAAATAATGGATCAAGATACGTACATTACGTATCTGACGTTGTTGTGGGCCCAAGATTTATGGTCTCCGTCTGATCTGGCCAAAATCCCATGGTTGTACGATGGACACGTGGAAAAGGAGCTGCGATTCCATGGACGACGATGCCTTCGTTAAACACTATATTGGTGCCCGTAACCTTGATGTTATTGATCCTCATCGGCGACAATAGACCTTCTCCTCCTGCCACCGTCACCACTAACGTCTCACCGGGCTCCATCGTTGGCAATACTGAACCTGAAGGCAGATTCATCAATCCTAAGGCCATCAATCTCAAGTTAGGAACAATGTGGAACCTCAGATTAGAGACGTATGTGTGTCCGTCGCCAAACACACCGGCGTCATCGACGGAGAATATCGTCATGCTGTTCAATTGCAAGAGTTGATCGAGGTTTTCTTGAATCAGGAGTGCGAGGACGGTGTAATCGCTCATCCGAAGGCGGATCATGGCGTCTTTAAGCAACGTACGCATGACGGTGGAGGGAGGGGAGGAGGCCGGCTGCGACGGGAACGAGAGAGAAGTCATCCGTTCTATCTGACATGAAAAGGGGGAGAGATGTGCGAGGAAGCCTTGGATCCCGTGGATGATGATGGTGCCGTCGTTGAAGAGATCAGGTCGCGTGATCTCGACTCCTCCGACGAAGAGCGTGGGATCTATGGTGGAGTTCTCCGGTGTGGATTTGGTGAGGGTGAGGCAGAGGGCGGTGGTAGGTGTGGAGGCTAGGGTTTCAATTTTGGTGCCTAAGGCTAAGTTGCTTAGGAGACGGAAAGGGTATAGGCCAGGGATGGAGTGTTCGAGGAGGAGAAGAGGGAGGGAGCAGTAAGGGCAGGAGCGGAGGGAGACGTCGGTGGGGGTGAAGATGGTGGTTAGGTTGGCGGTGTTAATGGCGGAGGAGGTGGCAGCGACGGAGAGATCGTGGAAACCGAGGGTGTAAAGGAGAGTGGACAAGTTGTATGGTGGTGGTGCTTGATCTTGTTCTTCCGGCATAGATGGAGGGAGGTAGGCGGCGGCAGTGGTGGTGGGGCGGTTGATGATCGAAAGAAGAAGTAAGAGGATTTGGAGAAGAGTAGCCATTGATGATTGTTGGAGTTGTTACACATACAGTTCATGAAAACAAGGTGGGAGGATGGCTTTTGAATTTATACTGCGAGAGATGGAGCAGTCGCTAACTTACGGTTTGGTTTGAAGGAATGAAAGAGAGGGATTTTAAATCTATTCAAATCTCATAGGATTGTAAAAAAAAAGTTTAAAAAAATAATAATCGAGTAAATAAAAATGTAATTTAATTACTTGTATAAATAATAAAATCCAATTTCATTTCAAATCCTATAAATCAAACACACATCAGTAAGTTCAAATCCATTCCCTTTAAATCCACATTCCTCAAAAACAATCCTACAAACACTACAAAAATGAAGAGTATCAGTGAGGAATTTTATCCGTTGCTGATCCATCATTGATCGTCTGTCGGTCAAAAACTCGTAGGTAATGCTATCAACAACGGATCAGCGAGGGAAACTTTTAGCACAGATCAACGACGTAAACTTTAAACGACGGATCAGCGAGAGAAACTTTCAAAAATGGAATATCGTGGAAAACTTTCAGCTAAAGATCAGCGAGAAAAAGTTTCGGTGATAGATCAACAAGGGAAACTTTCACACTACCAAATAGGTCCACATTTCTGGCGGCTTTATCCGCCGGAAATCTGTTGAAAAAAGCATTTCCGGCGGATAGAGCTGCCAGAAAAATAGGCGCCGATGATTAATATTCCAACGGATTTTTTTTTCCGGTTGATTACGGGCCGTCGAAAATTTTACCCCGATTTATTTAAAAATCTTGATTAAATTAAAAAAATATTTAAGTTTTTTCTTAAAAAATTGAATTAAAATACCGGCGGATATTTTTGCCGGAAATCTACCGGTAAATTTATTCGCCGAAATATTGATTTTATTTTTAAAATAATTATTTATTCTTTAAATATTTCCGGTGGATATATCGTTTAGAAATGTATTTTTATTTTTTAAATAGAATAATTATATCCGGCGGATATACCTGCCGATAATTCGGCGGAATTTTATAAAATTACTAATTTTAAAATATTTTTCCAGTAAATATTTAGAACATGTATTTAAAACATGTAAATATTAAAAAAAGCTAAAAAGATAAAATGCAGCTAAACATCATACATTAAACTAAACATCAGTTATCTCGACCAATTTAAAGTAGCACACATTGTTTGGTGTTCCAAACAAAATCTAAATTGTTTAAAACAAATAGACAATATTCAATTCGGTGGCAGTGGAAAATGTTGAGATTGACTGAGCTATTTGACTAAAACAATCATATCTTCAAGTTTATCTTGTCACTCCTTCTTCCGTTGTCGCTCCTCCTCCACCCACCGCTGCTCCCCCTCCTCCGTCCGTTGGCGTTGATTTTCTTCCTGTAAATATCTAAGTTCGGTTCTTAAGGCTTCAATTTCCTATACAATTAAAAAACGTTATAATATTTAATATGAATTATAAATTAAATCGATAAACATCATTAAAGGAAAATAAGCACATACCCGACTCTCTGAAGACGATGAACCACCTTGTGTGTAGTTCCAAGTCAATACCCAATTGGGATCCTGGTTGTACCCAAACCCAAATAGACGGCTTTTCTTGCTTCCCTCAATCGCCTGCTCCCACAACTCTATATCCATTAAACCCCAATACGATCCATTAAAGCCCAATACGATCCATTTAAAGCCCAATAAGATTCATTAAAGTCAATAAAACCGTTAAAGCTCAATACTACCAATTAAAGCCCAATACAATCCATTAAAGCTTAATAGAATCGTTAAAACCCAACTAACATCCACTAAAGCCTAATAGAACAGTTAAAGCCAACTAACATCCATTAAAACCCAATTAACATCCATTAAAGCCTAATATAGTTTGTTGATCCTCTCTCGCATTGATTTGATGATAATCCCTTTTACCTTTCGATGTATTATTGTTTCTGTCTTTTCAGTTTCAACGATCATCACTAATCTGTTTAGTGATCGCTGAAACACACATTGTAATCCTACAGCGACAACGATACTTCAAGAAGATAAAACTCACACCAAAGAACCTTTAGTGAATGTCGAAGACTGAAACTGAAGCTTAGTGACTGGCGCGTTCGTGATCTGAAGCGGTATTCAGTGATTACAACCTGGTCAACATATGTGTGAAGACTGCACAAGCCTCAGTGAATGCTGAAGAGACCTCCAACGTTATTCCAGCATTCAACGATCAAATGAAGCTTGCCATGCACGATTCCTTTTGTCTTGTCCTTCCATACACAAAGGACAAACACATACCCTTTGAAGAGTATAGTACTGCACGGAGCCGACTGGTCGACTCTATTGCCCACCAACTCCACGAAAGGATGTTTGCTCATGAATAGACAAATGTACTATTCACAGTTGCAAAGGACAAGATTTCCTTTTAAAGCTTGATGCGTGTTCCAAACCTTCTGATTTGCATTTAATTCAATGCGTATAAATAGGTAAGTGTTTTCTTCATGAGAAAACACATATTTATCAAAAGAACACATACGCTTATCTTCAAGCAAGTTAGAATCTCTCTCAAAGAATTCTAAAGTTCTTACACAAGAAGAACATCTTTCTGTCTTTATCTTTTCGGGAAATATTTTATTGCTAAGTATATTTGTGTGTAATCATAGATTGTTTTAGATAGGTTATCTTTACCTTTTCTATTTCCGCAAACAATCTGCAAAAAATCTGTATTGATCCTTCTTTATCAATATATATTTTTAAATACGAAAGTTTATAGTGTTTGTATTCATCCCCCCCTCCTACAAACTGTTTCTCTAAAACTCTTGTAGACCCAGCTGGGACCAACAAGTGGTATCAGAGCAGTGTTTTCTTCTCGTCTTGTTTAGTTGTTTATCTGAATTTTATTAACTCTTCTTTCTCTAGATAATTTATTGCTTTTCAAATGGCTTTACAAAACACAAGCACAAACTTTCACGATAATGGCTCCCTTGCCAAACCTCCCCGATTTATAAGAGACAACTTTAGTCTCTGAAAAAATCGGATGTCTCTTTTCTTGGAAGGTGTGGATCCTGAGATCCCACATTATATAGAGAATGGACCTTATGTTTCATATGCTATATCTCCGGTTGTTCCTAAAATAGCTACGACTACTGCATTTCCAGAACGACATATTTATAAGCTCCCTCATCAGTGGAGTGATGAAGACAAAAAGAAGGTGGCTATAGATACTCGAGCGAGATCTATAATAGCCATGTCTCTTCCTGACGAGGTCTATCACTTTGTGATGAAGCTTAGGACCTTGAAATCCATGTGAGACACTCTTCTTGTTCAATATAAAGGTACTTCCCAAGAACAAGAATCAAGGAAGATTAATCTAGTAAGACAATATGAAAGTTTTCTCTGTGGAAAGAATGAAACGTTGTCTGATGTACATCAAAGATTTAATTGTCTTCTTATTGATTTGAGGACGGTTGGCAGAGAATATTCCAACTCTGAAACTTTGACAAAGTTTCTGGAATGTTTACCAGAATCCTAGGATACATATTCCATGTGTCTCAAGATGTCCAACGATATGTCCTCCCTCTCTCTAAGTTCTCTTTATGGGATACTGCTCAATCACGAGCAGTCTCGACAACTGAAGATGAATCTCATTAAAGATTCCAGAGATATGAAAAGCTCTCTGTTAGCTTTGATCTCTGAAGATTCTTCAGTTGAACTCCCATCTTCTTCTTCTTCTATTCCTCTTTCTTCTTCTGTTTCTTTAACGGAGTTAGATCCCACTAACTCTAAGGATTTTTAAGAGTCTGATCTTGCAGACTTTGATGAGTCACTAGCTCTTCTAACTAAGTCTTTTAGAAGATTCGCAAGAAAAAGTAACTTCCACAGATCTCCCTCGCTGACCATTAAGGATAAGCCAAAGTCAGATTCTATTGACAAGGCTTTAGCGATCTGCTACAACTGTCAATGCAAAGGTCACTTTGCGAGTGAATGCAGGTCAAAGACGACTGTGATGCCATCTTCAAAAACCCCATCTTCCTTTAGAGCCAAAGATGATAAATATATGAAGCTGAAGAAGAAGTACAAGATGATGAAGAGTTCTCAGCGAAAGGGCAAAGGTCTTGTCGCTAAAGAACATGATTGGGCTGATTCGTCTGACTAATCATCCTCAGATGAGGAAGATACGGCCTACCTCTGCTTAATGGCTAAGGATGTCAAGGAAGAAACTTTTGAGACATCAACCTCCAGTGATCCCTTATCATCCTCTCTTTCTCAGGTATGTTTTTTTGAATGAACCCTCTTTTTCTTTTTCTTCTATCATGTCAACGTTAGATACGTTGACGGTTGACCTTTACAATGCCCTGAATGACAAATCAAAAGCAGAAATGCTTAATCTTGATCTTCAAGAATAGTTGAAGATTTGTCATTCTAAGATCAAAGAGTTGACTAAGATCGAAGAAGATCTTAAACATTAGGTCATTGTAAATCAGACCATCACTATTGAGGCGCGAATAGGCTATAGCTGAGCGTGTGCAATATATTGCTGAACTTAAGGCTAAAAGGCTACCATTGAAGGATGGTGCAAAGCCTCTGTCAAAGCCTCTAAGATCATCAATGCTCAGATGCCCGCCAAGATTAAGACTGGTCTAGGCTTTTCCTATGATCAGGAAGATAGTGTCACTGATAGATCCATGCTTAAGTTTGGTACCTTCGTCTTTTTTATTCCTGACACTTTTTCCTCTCAGTCTTCTTTCACTGAGAGTCATCTTGAAGGAACTCCTTTGAGTTCAGGTCGCAAAGACAAAGGTAAGTCCATTGTCATAGCACCTCTTCCCAAGATGGCTAAGAAGTCACATAGATCAAAATCTATTCCTTCAGCTTGTGCACCTTCTTCTTTCTCAGGGATCAAGATATCTGAATCTTCTCAGAAATCTAAGTCTAAGCTCAAGGTGAATGTTTCACCTAAGGACTCCAAATCCTCAGTTGTTCCTCTTAGAACAAATGAGAAGGGAATCCTTGGAGCTTGTCCCTCTTCTCCTCTGGTACTTCCTGGCCCTAAAACTAGTTTTAGCTATAGGAAGTGTAGACACTATGGTAAAACTACACATATTGCCTGCAAGTGTTCTTCTGTCGCCAAGGATGGTCCTCTAACCAAGGGTAAGAAAGTAGCCAAAGCTAAGAAATATACCAAGGCGAAATCTGCCACCAAGGCTGTAAAAACAACTAAGGTGAAGAAAACCACCGAAGCCTCCTCATTAGGCTCAGTGAAGACAACTAATGGCACTAAGTCTTCATCTTAGGTGTTGTGGTTCCTCTTACCACTGAAGTCTCTTTGTCAGGCTCAGTGAAGACACCTACCGACTCTATTCCTTTAGCGTCAGAGGTTGTTCCTAGTCTCACTGAAGCCTTTTCTTTAGGTTCAGGTGTTGTGGTTCCTCTTACCACTGAAGTCTCTTTTTCAGTGGATGTTTCCTCTAACACTGCTGGACCCACATAGAAATGGGTACCAAAGCATTTTTAAACTTTTCCCTTGTGCAGAAAGTCAAAGGCATTTGGTATCTTGATAGTGGATGCTCAAGACATATGACCGAAGACAAATCCCAACTTATCGATTACAAGGATGAAAGAAGCCCTTCCATAACCTTGGCAAACGACTTTCTCATCTCAACTTCAAGACACTTAGTGAGCTGTCTCGAAATGATCTCGTCACTGGTCTTCCTCAACACACCTTTGCAAAGGAATCTCTTTGTTCAACATGTGAGAAAGAAAAACAGACAAGAGCTAACTTCAAGTCCAAGCAAATCTATTCAGTGACCTCTCCACTTCAGCTATTGCACATGGATCTCTTGGTCCTATTAACGTACAATCCGTAGATGGAAAGAAATATACACTTGTCATTGTTGATGACTACTCCAGGTATACTTATGTCTTCTTTCTTAGATCCAAAGTGAAGCACCTGAAGAAATTATCTCGTTCATTAAAAGCATAGAAGTACTTAACAATATTAAGGTACGATCTATCAGAAGTGACCATGGAACTGAATTAAAAAACAGTACTATGGATAGCTTCTTTGAGGACAAGGGAATCTCTCACAACTTCTCTTCTATGAAAAGTCCACAACAAAATAGTGTCGTTGAAAAGAGAAATCGAACAATCATTGAGGTTGCTCGATCAATGCTCAACGAATCTCATCTTCCCACTCATTTCTGGGCTGAAGTTGTCAATACTGCTTGTTTCCCTCAAAATCGGTCGCTGATTATTAAGAGATTCAAGAAGACAGCTTACAAACTCTTCCATAGCAGAAATCCTTCTCTCAGCTATCGTCATATATTTAGTTGCACGTGTTCTATTCTCAACAACCGTGATCAACTTGGAAAGTTCGATACCAAAGCTGATGAAGGAATCTTTCTTGGATATTCTTCAGTATCCAAAGCCTTCAGAGTATTCAAACAAACGTCGACATGTCATAGAAGAAACTATTCATGTCATATTTGATGAATCTCTATCAGCTAATTCTAAACCCATCATTAATGATGATGAAAAATTAGAAAACTGGATATTCTCTCATGTTGGACAACCTGAAGCTTCCATCAGCAATCAACCCAATGCTGATACTCTAGAAGCTGATAATGATCCACTTATTATTCCAGTTGCAACTAATAACCGAAAGCGATTCTTCTTCAGAGATCGTTGCAGTGCCCATTAGTTGCATTCCTTCCTCTACTTCAAACACTGACCAATTTTTTAATGAAATGGCTTCAGCATCTGAACCTCTATCAGTCGCTAAATCTCTCACTGAGGCTCCTTTAGCAGTTCTACCCATTGCTAAAAAATCTACAGCTGAATCCTCATATTATGTTTCTGAACATCAAGGCTCAGATGAGAATCCTCTACCGGCTCAACGATGGACAAAAGACCATCCAATTCAACAAATTCTTGGTGATCCAGGTCCAGGTATTCAGACACGACGTGGTCTAGGTAATATCTGTCTCTTTGTCAACTTCCTTTCTATAGTTGAACCCAAGAAAATCAATGATGCTATATCAGACCCTAGTTAGGTCATTGCCATGCAATAGGAGCTCATTGAGTTTGATAGGAACAAAGTCTGGTACCTTGTCCCACGTCCTTCTAACAAAACTATGATAGGCACCAAATGGATTTATTGCAACAAGTTAGATGAACAAGGTATGGTAACCCGTAACAAGGATCTCCATGTTGCTCAGGGTTATAGACAAGAAGAAGGAATCGATTATAACAAAACCTTCACACTAGTGGCTAGACTTGAAGCTATTCGACTCTTTCTAGCATTTGTTGCCCATAGAGACTTTAAAGTGTTTCAAATAGATGTAAATAGTGCTTTACTTAATGAAAAACTCTAAGAAGAAGTTTATGTTGAACAACCTCTAGGGTTTCTTGACCCTAAGTATCCAAATCATGTTTATCGATTGGATAAAGCTCTTTACAAGTTAAAACATGCCCTCGTGCCTGGTATGGTACCCTCTCCTAATTTCTCATCTCTGAGAAATATGTCTGTGGAAAGATTGACCAGGCCTTATTTCTTAAAAAAATTAAAAGTCACATCATTCTAGTCCAAATTTATGTCGATGATATAATATTTGGCTCCAGTAATCCCTCTTTGTGTTTTCGGTTCGCTGTTCGCATGAAGAAAGAATATCAGATGAGTATGATGGGAGAACCAACCTATTTTCTAGGTTTTCAGATCAAGCAATCAAATAAAGGTATCTTTATCAGCCAAAGTAAGTATGTCAGAGATATGCTAAAAAAGTTTGATCTATCCAACAACTCATCTATGAAGACTTTGATGGCTCCTCCTTTCTCACTGAACAAGGATCCAAACGGAAAGCCTGTAAATGTTACTATTTATAGAGGAATGATTGGCTCTCTGCTGTACCTCACAAAAAGTCTTCTAGATATCATGTACTCTACCTGTCTATGTGCACGATATCAATATGAACCTAAGGAATCTCATTTGATTGTTGTAAAACGCATATTCAGATACCATAGGGGAACATCTAACTTGGGTCTATGGTATCCCAAGGGTTTAGGTTTTGACGTAATAGGTTACTCGGATAGTGATTTTGCAGGATGCAAAAATTGATAGGAAAAGCACCACTGAAGGATGTCAGCTTCTAGGTGGAAAGTTAGTAAGTTGGACAAGTAGAAAGCAAAATTCTATGTCCACATCAACTGCTGAAGCTGAATATGTTGCCGCTGGAAGCTGTTGTGCTTAACTTCTTTGGAGGAAAAACCAGCTCAACGACTATGATCTTCAGCTTTCTAAGATCCCTATCTATTACGATAGCACCAGTGCTATTGTTTTTGCAAACAATCATGTTCTTCACTCCAAGACCAAACATATTGAGATCAGATATCATTTTATCAGAGATCATGTTATGAATTCACTTTATTACAACTGATTACCAACTCGCTGACCTTCTTACAAAGCCTTTGATGAGACAAGATTTAATATCTTGATCAGTGAACTTGGAATGCTGAACGCTGAGGATTAATTCATTCATCAATAAGCATTACTCAGTAAGTGAAATGATTCAGTGTTCTTATTCTATCACTGAACTCCTGAGTGAATATATATTCCTTCTCTATGGTTTGTGCACTTATCTCTTTTCAAAACTTAAAACTATCACGGACTCTTTTCATATTCAATGATCAAAATGTTTTAAAAGATTGTTTCAGTGTTTTCTTTCATCACTGAACCATTTAAGCAAGTATATCTCTCTAAGATATACTTATCTTTTCTTAAAACAAAAACTATCACCAAACCTTTTCTCATTCAGTGATCAATGTTTTAAAAGTTCAAATTTCTTCAGAGATTCTTCTTATCACTGAACTTTTTTAAAACTTATCTTTAAAAAGACATTCTCTCGAAGTCATATCCTTCAGCATATGTTTTTGAATAACTTGAACTTTTTGTTTAAATGAAAATGGAAAATGAAACGTCTTATGACGTCATTTTGTTTTAAATGATACGATTTTTTTGAGACGCTCGTACCGTTCTGACACACGCGCCCCCTTGAAATTTCATTCAATCGTGGATGAGGACGTGCTAACATTTTCATCATTGCACAACGTTTAAGTCGTATTTTCCTCTCTCCTCCTGCCTTTTCTCTCTCTCTCTCTCTCTCTCTCTCTCTCTCTCTCTTCTTACGTATAAATATGAAACCTCTCCTCTCATTCTTGCCTGACGCTTACAAAATCCTTTGTCGAACCTCTGCATCAAAAACATTTGCATGTAAGAACTCAAAGAACTCTCAAAACCATCAACCATCCTATTCTAAAAATCACAGGTTGATAACTCTTTTCTTCTTATTTTGATATGTTCTTCTAAAACTTATGTCATGTTATTTAAGAACTTGTTCTCTTAAACAACTAACATACAGATTATTGACACATTCTTCTACTTGGTTATAATCTAAAGTTTCTATACACTTATTCTTCTTGAAAAACCCTAAATTTTCTTTGTTGATTTTTCTAAAGAATTTTTATCGTTTCTGTTGGATCTTAAATTCAGCTTTGATATTGATCTAATACTCTAGAAAAGCTCTTGAACAATGAAGTGTAGCGGAAGTAATAATAAGAGCAAAACAGAGTATTAAGAACACACAGTATTGATGAAGAAGATGAACACAAGAGATTTGCTCCAAAGGTTTTCAATTAATTCAATTGAAAAATTTGACGTTTACAATACTGGAAGCACCACAGATTGCAAAGATCCTATCCACTATTTATACTAGTTCCTAACGACCTTAGAGACCAGATCTTGACGTGTGTCTTCATCTGAGCCGTCCAAATAAAGTCGATTATTCCCTAGTCACATGAGAAGCATATACGGCTAACAACCTTTGAAAACTGTTGGAACAGAAACTTCACATAAGATCAAATCCGCAGACCCTCTGTAAGCCATCTCAGAGGCTCTGCTGTGATTGACTTGCATGTTCTATTTGACAGAGGACTATTTTCCAGAACCTCTGTGAGAGACATCAGAGGTTCTGTCACACTTCACTTTCGATCAAACGGCTTCTGTCGCTTAGTCCTCTGTTGTCTTCTGTGGAGTTATCCTTCTGTCAAGACTTGCAGTATACTTTTTCTATACTTTTACGAAATAGAAATAATTGAGCTAACAATCTCCCCCTAAGTATGAAAAAGTAATTTTGGACAGTTGGGTGCAAGAATTAACTTATGAAAAAAATACAAGAGGAGATTAATCTCATCATCTGAAAAAGAATTACAATACTGAAAGAATTAAAAGATAGTGCAGGCCTACAGTATTACAAGAGATTACTCCATAGCAAAGTTTGGAAAATCGTCTACGGCATATTGCAGGTCAGTCTTGACAGTCTTGTAGACCTTGAAAATCCATTCTCTGAAGGAGACTTGTATCTTGATTATTTCCAGAAGGTTGGTCACTTCATCTGCCCTTATTCTCCCTTTCTGCACCTTTGTCACCACCAAGTTGAACACCCACTCGAGAGACTCTGTGGAATACTTGTGCGTCTYTTTTGGATCGAAGAATCTTAGAATCTCATCCTTGTCCAAGAAAACAAACCCAAATATGGGATTGTGGACAATGGTGTTGGGATGAAATCTAAGCAGCCAACTGGGTCTGTTCTTTGGAGGAGAAATTTTCAGATCTGGCTGGGCCAACCTCCTAGCGATGTCGAAATCTTTCTGGCTGTAGAATTTGACTTGAGCGCGCATTACCTCAATCAGCCTTCTGAGAGAAATCGAATATGTTGACCTCCTCTCCATGTATTTGTTCAAGATCTTGTGTAAGAATATTAGGTCAAATACGCAGAGGTTGTGGAGGTCAGCATCTATGAAAGAGTAAAGGYTGCCATCATCCCTCTTCACCACGTATTGAGTGTATAGCACGGTCTTCTTTAGCATAGTGCGCGAAGAAATGGTTTCAAGTGAAGTGATCACATGCTCTGAGAACACCTGCTCTGGTGGCCTGGTGAGTTTCTAGAAGTGGAACTTTGCAATGGCAGAGGGCATTCTTGTTAGCTCTGGGTCATAAGGGGGCTCTGTGTCTGTGGACGAGTAACGCCACCACATAATCTCCTCAACAGTGGTTACGGGCTCTGTGCGCACCCTTTGTGTAGGAATCTTGTTCATGGATTCAATGATCTCAGATACCCTCCCCACCGTGGCAGACTCTAGCGTTCTGGATTCTTCTTCGAGTATAGGCCTCTAGGTAGACCCCTTTGGTAGAATTGGCTTGACAGTTCCTACCAGAGCGTCAAACATACTCGTGGACGTTTCTTTCGGTATCTTTGCAAGTTTGGAAGAAGAGCCTTCTCCAACTTTGGGGATGGGGGCTCTGCCCTTTTTCGCCTGTGCCTCTGCCAAAGAAGCCTTTAGTGCTCGAACAAGAYCAGGGTCATCATATTCTTCTTCATTGATCTCCTACAGCGTGTCAGAGCTTGACCCCTTCTATGGCGACTCCTCTACTGCTTTACCCTTGCCTTTCCCCTTAGGCTCTGGAGATTTGTCTTTTGAGAATAGGGCARCAGCAGAGTCCACTATTTTTAGTGGTTTGGCAGAGGTTGTCTTCTTTGGTTTTGTCTTTTTCTCCCCTCATGATGATCAGGATCATCACCTCCCTGATCATCATGGATTTGAGTGGCCTATGTCTTGCATATAGTGAGGGGAGCCTTCTTCAATCGCCTTAGAACTTTGGAAGCCGCCTTCTCCATCTTTTCAATGACCATCTCAGCATTCACAGAGGCATTATTGATGTCAATCTCTGTGGCCCACTTCAAGGTAGAGACGTAGCGATATATCTCATTTCTGAAGTTGTTACCCTCTGCGACGAGTTTCTTTGTCCAGTCTCTTATTGATTCGTTGGTTGCTCGGGCTTCCTTGAGAAGATGGTCGTTGTATTTCTGCACGGTCTCTCCAAGGGATTCAACCATTGCGTCTAGCTCTCTGCGAGTGGCTAGATGGTTAATGTTAGCCCTGGAGGATGAAGAATCGATGCCATAAGTGACCGCAGAGGAGAACATCTCTTTGATCTCATCCTTGAAGGCAGAATAGTTGGTGTAGCCGGCAGAAACTACATCTGCAGCATATTGGGCGGCAACCTCTGTTAATTCTGTTTTGAGCGTGTGGATTGAAGAGGGGTTGAGAGACAGTGTACTGAAGGCTTCTTTGAGATCATCCTTTTTGAGGACAGAGCTCTGAAGGGCTGATAAGGTCTCCTTGAGTTCAGAAGTTGTAGAAGTCAACTCTTTCAGAGCCTCTGTTAGAGGTGTAAGTGCCTCTGTCGTTGGTGAGAAGGAGAACAAGCTTTTCAACTCATCCATCCTCTTGAATACCTCTGTAGCGAAGGTTTGTAACTCCTCCTTCGT
>NW_020201516.1:0-19710 GCF_001531365.2 Cynara cardunculus var. scolymus
AAGGGGTCGTCTACAAGCTCAGAGGCTGAAATCGATGAAGAATTATATAAAGATGACCCAGAAATGCTACGTGTTTTGAAGATGTCTAAGGTAGAGGATCAAGCGAGAAAAGGCAGAGCTCCAATATTCATGCCCCCCAGAGCAAGTCTTCACAGAGACTCCTATTGCTTCACTTGTGACTATCTCTCCAAGGACTCTGCTGAAGAAATCTATCCTTTTTGCTTAATTTGTTGTGAAAAGGAAGGATGGAAATCCTTACAAGTTCACAGACGCTGACTTTCATAATCTTTGTGTGTATGATGTCCTTTACATGCATAAAATACTTAACGTCTACATGGAAAGGAGGTCTACCTATTCCATCTCGCTCATAAGGCTGATAGAAGTTATGCGCGCACAAGTCAAGTACTACAGCCAGAAGGACTTCGAGCTTACAATGAGGTTTGTCCAACAAGATCTAAAGATCTCTCCTCCTAACAGCAGGCCAAGTTGGATTCATAGGCATTCACCAAACACCATCATTCACAACCCCATTTATGGATTTGTGTTTTTGGACAAAGACGAAATCCTACGCATCTATGATCCAACAGAGATACACAAGTTTTCGACAGAGACACTTGAATGGATCTTCAGAAAGGCAGCAGCAGAACTGGACAAAGGGCATCTAAGGTTGAATGAAGTGTCAAAAGTCTTGGAGTCAATCAAAATTCAAATCAACTTCAGAGAATGGATGTTTGAAGTCTACAAAACCATCAAGTCRGATTTGACCTATCCAGTAGATGACTTCCCAGAATCTGAAGTTGGTTAAACCTCTGGAATAGTATATGGACTGTATCAAGCTCTATCTTTTACGTTTTGTAATTTCTTTTCAGTCAATTCATTTCGAGGATGATGTTAATCTCCTTTTTTAATTCCTTTCAATCAAGTCATGTTCTTGCACTTTATAGCTTAATTTACTTTTTCATACTTAGAGGGAGATTGTTAGCTCTCATTCCTTTAATGTAAAAGTATAGAAAAAGTAAAACAGCAAGTATTGACAGAAGCTGATCTGTTACAGAAGACCTCAGAGGACAATCATCAGAAGAAGCTCTTTTGTACAAGGTTAAAGTGACAGAACCTATGTCTTCATCCACAGAGGTTATGGAAACTTGTCCTCTGCCAAGACAATGTTTGAAGACAAAGACGACAGAACCTCTGTCGTGTCTCACAGAGGTTCTGTAAGTTGTTCCTCTGCTACATACGCTTCAAGTCATATCCAGCAGAGCCTCTGTGATGTTTCACAGAGGGTCTGCAGCTAGTCTTCTGTGTAGATTATCTTTAGCTAGTTTTACTTAGGTCTTTTAGCTGCTCGTGCCTTCCACGTGATCTTGTCTGTAATCTGTTTTTAGATGAACGGCTTAGATTTAATTGCTTTAGGTCGTGTTAGGAAACGGTTACTTGCTTGTATAAATAGCAGTGTAGGCCTTTGTATTTTGTGTGCTTCCAGATTTGAAATCGTCGATATTTTCAATCAATTGAAAATCTTTTGAAGCAATTCTCTTTGTGTTCATTACTTGTTCTTCATTGTKWTCTTACTGTTTCTACCTGTTTGATTGATATTGTTTCCGCTGCTCTACTACTGTCAAATCGATCATACAAGTAAGTTTTTAGTACCAAGAATTGAGTTATTCGATCCAACAGATTTGGAGAATGAGCAAGTTTTTACTAAATGTACTAATTGAACCAGAGGCTCTATATTTATTGGTAAGAGCTTCTATGTCAAAATCATATTTTTAGAAGTTTTAAGAAAAGGATTTTATACTTAGAATCTTTTTATGAAAAACAGACCAGAGAGGCTCTGGTTGGCTTACACGTTGAASHARARRCTCTGGTTAGTACAACCAGAGGCTCTGGTCGAGGAACCAGAAGCTCTGGAAGAGAGACCAGAGGGGCTTTGGTCCTGGTTATTGAAATATATTCTATGTGTGGTTTGGAACAGAGGCTAGATGGACCAAAACAGTATGATTTTTAGTTTTGCTACATAAGATGAATTATTTGAAATAAATGTTTTGGTGACCTTCACCCTGCATTACATAAAAGGGAACCTCACCAGACATTCATGTCTAACCCTTATTTCGTGTTTTCAAAAATATGTGTGCAGATAAAGATAATAAGGGAAAGAGCATTATGTGAATTACTTTCCTATGTGCTTAGCTGTTTTGGAAGCATAGATGCTTGAATAAAATAAGCATGTACTTTTGAAATTTTTGAGTGGTGTAATTCACATTAAATACTTTTGTATTATGGACCTATGTGGGAGAAGACATGTATTATATGTATAATATATGTGTTATATGCAATGTATGGATTGGGGGTGTTACAATACCCTTTATACTCACTTTCTCACTTTTTCACTCTCACCCCTCCTCATATACACTCACCCCCTCACATACACTCACCCTCTCACAACCGATTTTTTTTAAATTATAATTTTAAATTTACACTTTATACCCCTATAATTAATTATATAATTTACTTTACGTCCTTTACTTTTAAATGTTTCATTTTAAACCTTTATCAAATTAACATACCAAACGAGGCTCCACTCTCACCTCATCATTCCTTTCCAAACGACGCTCCACCCTCACTTCCCTTTCCAACGCAACTCTACCCTCCAAAGAACCGATTACAGAGACGACGATTCAATCCCCAAGGCAATGATTCAGGCGATCGATAACCCTAGGGTTTATAAATGATCGCTCCTCTCCTTCTCCCACTCCTACCGCTCCTCTTCCACATGATTCATACGCCCCTCTCGATTCATAAGCTCCTCTCGAAGATTCCACTCTCGATTCAAGATTCCACTGTTTTTAACAATAGATGCAAATTTGATAAAGTCTCGAGCGAAAGATGGGTCGTTCCCTTCTATCTCAGTTCCTCAATCTCTCAAGTGCTTGTCCACGCTTCAGGTATTTAGTATCACTCTATCCTTTTTTTTTTGTCTACTTTCTTGGTTACATGAAATCTACTACATTTCAAACAACCAAAGAGATATGGGTTTTGTTATATACTAAATTTTAAGTTAGAAACCTAAAGTTGTTATGGGTTTATGGTCGCATTCCTTAATTTGATGATTTCTTGTTTGTTATATTACTTTCAAGTAAATTGGGGAAGTGAGCAGTGCATTTCTGTTTGTTCTATTTATGGGCAGTGATCAGTTTTCTTGATTATAGATAGTATAACTTGAATACAACGATGAATGATGTGTTAAGTTGGATGAGATGAACATCATATTAGAAGTTATAAGGTAGATGCTTATTGCTGGTAAAATTAAGTGATACTAGCCAGCACTTAGGGGAGTTTTGTTTGTGAGGGTTTTTCATAAATGAAATGGAAGTGTTTGCTGGTGAAATTAAGTGATACTAACCATGCATTTTTTTTTTTTTGATAAATTTTGTTCTTACTTGCTCTTGTTTATAACATAGGCTTGCTATATCTCAAGTAGTTAATCCCATTTGTGTTCTCCCCAAAACCTCAACCTCCAATTGTTAGTTTTGACTACTCCCGCATCAGGTTACAAGCATCGCTCTCTACACTGATGCATTTGAGGATCTGCATTGGTGGGGACCAAATAAAATTTCTTTGATTTACTTTTCAGCAGGGACAGATGGTTTAGGCTCTGTGTTTCACGGTGTATTTGCAACCCTCTGTCTACTACTTGCCATTATTTTTTGTATAGAGTAGTGATTCTTCTTTCTTAGCAAGGGTATGGAATGAGAAGAGTTTCCTTTCTTGACTGCCTCTGAACATAGTAAACTTATTACGGTAAACTACACTTGTTGCAATTCTAATAGGTGAACTTGAAACCCAAGGTCCCTACTCAAGCTGTTTGTGCAGAGCATTTGGAATTGCAAAAAGAGATATTGACGCTTCTAAATCTTTAGAAATTGGTATGGTTTTATTTTATATTCATCTATTCAATTAGTCTCTGTCCATCATCCTTTTGACTTACTAATCTGAATTATTTGATGTAACATGTTAAATATCTGCATGTATTTCTGTTTATGTGTAATTCCACATATTAAGGAAGAACCAACACTAGCTATAGTTGATTCAAAATTTGAAGGCGGTGCCATTGAGGAGTTGCAAAATGCATCTGGTGGGACAGTGCAAGCACCCATGTGCAGACCTTGGGACAGAAAGGACTTGCTGAAAAGGCTTGCTACTTTTTAAGTTAATGACTTGGTTTGCTAAACCAGATGTTAGAAATAACTACTAAATATTAATGCAATGATACTTTCTTATGTTCCAAAAAATGTATAGTAGTTACCATGATATGTCAACAAACTTTTTTGAAGTGTACATCCTTGGTGAAGACATATGTGCATTAAGAACTGATGACCCATCAGTGAAATTATTTTCCTCTATTATGCATTTAAGGTCAAAACAGGAAAGAAGGCTTATTGAGCTTTATTTTGTGGTTTCTATGTTTCTAGAAACCTGGGTTTCAGCTTTGTTTGAGTTCCATAGTTTTTCACTCGGTATGTTACTCAAAAGTGTCCATAGGATCAGATGTACCTTGGTAGTTAATTTGTCATTGGGAAAAAGATGCACATCAACTCTAATTTGGAAGATTCAATAATTGGTTATTAGGTTTTAATCTAGCAATTAACATTCCATTTAGATTTGATTGTCAGGAAAGGATAATTTGAACTTAGACTGATCGGGGTCAATTTGGCAATTTGTTCATTAGTCTCTCTGTAGGCTCATTCAGTCAGTTAAGGTCTGTAATTGGCTCTATTGAATATGGTAAAGAGAGATGTTTTTTGTGTTATTGTGAAGTTGATCCATTGTTGATGCATAGCAAACTGTTGGTATGGATGCCAGTAGTGTTGAAACAAAAGTTGACAATTCAGCTAAGTTAGTATTTGAAACCATCAGTTTTTACTCTATAAATATTTTTCATCAAGATTTTTTATATATTAATAGTTACGCAAATAGGTAAACTCATATCAAAGAGAACCAACTACCAGGGAGCAGGGTGGTGTAAAGATGGCAACCAGCGACTATCACTGGCTTCATCCGAGCTGAAGATGTCAACTACTTGCTTAGAGTAGCAGATTCTACTTGAGATGGAGATGCTACTGTATATAGTCATCTTGGCGGTATGTTTACATGAATAAAAAGAAAACTTGGTTTATTTCCTTGCAGATTCTGACGTATATTAATATGTGGAATCCTATTAGATTACTCTTAGAAACAGTAATTAAGGAGAGAAGGAGCTTCCAATGTATCTAAAAGAGAAATGGTTTAAGTCTAGCTGATACGGGACTCTAAGATGCTCCCTCCAACGAGTACATATTGCCCCTTAACAATCACTTTTTATTTTGCAGGAGGATTGGTTTACCTTCCAAAAAATGCATCTATCCCGGTAACATTGAAATCGAGAGAATATGAGGTGTTTATGGTAGCTCCTATCAAGAAATGGTCGGGTGAGGTTAGTTTTGCTCCTATAGGTTTGACTGAAATGTTTTTACTCTGGGGGTGCAATCATGGAAGTAAATAATGAGATGGAGAAAGAAGGAAGCGTGTGGATGAAAGTTCAAGGGTGTGGAGTGTTTGGATCATATTCGACGAGAAGACCGAAACGGGTGACAATAGGCTCGAAAGAGATGTAGTGTTTGTGTTTTAAACTGGTAAGAGGGTTATTGCAATGGTTTTACATTTTTTGAGATATCCAGAAATATCATGCTTGAATATTTCTTATTATTATTGCACCTATATATTTTCTTTCCTTAATTCGGCATCACTTTTCCTGTTTCTGTGATTAAGAAATGTATAGGGTATCAACGGATGTATTCCAGTTATGTTTTCTGATCCTCAATAAAATTTGACAACCCGCAGCATTGCGCAGATATGTACTGTGAAAAAATATTTTTAATATTTACGATTTATACTTTTATAGTTATTTATTTATATATATATTATATATTTTGGGGTTAGGCTGTCCAAATTGCACTGTATAATATGTTTTGAATTAATATATTCTTGGGTTTTTTGAAATATATATACACATGTATTAATTCAACCTTAATCCGAGTTTCTGGACAAGAAAAAGGGTAAGCAGTTGAAATTTCATTTTAAAACCCATCTTTTTTTGTCTTTTCATGGCTTATGATCTGTCAAATTTGTAGTTTTCTTTATTGGATTTGAGTGTTTATCTTAAAACTCGAGTTTCTTGGTTCTTTGCTCTTGGTGTAAATCAAATACATTTGTGGTAAATATGTTGGATTTTAAATATATTGGATTTTAAACTGTCATACAATTTTTTTTCATCGATAGTCTGTAATTGAAATCATAACTCTTATTTATTCAAATTGTATTAATATGTAAAGACCAAGTGTAACCTATATCATCGTTAAATCTTATCTTATAAAACCAGTGGAACTTCAAAATCGTTAAAATTCATGGCTCCCGCCGCATTGCGCGGGTACACAACTAGTAATTTTTAAAGTGAAAGTTATTGTGTTTGTATTCAGCCCCCCTTCTACAAACTGTTACCTATAAACTCTTGTAGATCCGGCTGGGACCAACAAGTGGTATCAGAGCAGTATTTGCTTTTTGTATTGTATCGTTGTTTTATTGGTGTTTTATTATCCTTTCTTCTCTAGATATTTTATTCCTTCCAAAATGGCTTTGAAAACACTAGCACCAACTTTCACGATAATAGCTCTCTCGCCAAACCTCCCCGGTTCATTAGAGACAACTTCGGTCTTTCGAAAAATAGGATGTATCTCTTCTTGGAAGGTGTGGATCCTGAGGTTCCATACTATATAGAGAATGGACCTTATGTTCCATTCGCTATATCTCCAGCAGTTCCTGCAACTGCAACGACTACCGCGATTCCTGAACGGCAGATTTCAAAGCTCCTTCATCAATAGAGTGTTGAAGACAAGAAAAAGGTGGCTTTAGACACTCGTGTGAGGTATATAATAGCCATGGATCTTCCTGACGAGGTCTATCACTTAGTGATGAATCTTGAAACCTCGAAATCCGTTGGGACACTTTACATGTTCAATATGAAGGTACTTCTGAAGTACAATAATCGAGGAAGATTAATTTATTAAGACATTATGAAAGTTTTCTTTGTAGAAAAATGAAATCTTTGTTTGAAGTACATCAATGATTTAATTGTCTTCTTATTGATTTGAAGACAGTTGGAAGAGATTATTCTAACTCAGAGACACTGACAAAATTCCTTGAATGTTTGCCAGAAGCATGGGATCAGTATACCATGTGTCTCAAGGTGTTCAAGGACACGTCCTCCCTTTCTCTCAGCCCTCTTTATGGGATATTGCTTAATAGTGAGCAATCTCGTCAGCTTAAGAAGAATATTCTCAAAGACTCCAAGGAAATGAAAATCTCTCCGTTAGCTTTGATCTATAATAGCCCTTCAGCCGACCCTTCTATTTCTTCTATTCCTTCTGCTTCCTTTGTGTCTATCACTGAGTTAGATCCTTCTAACTTTGAGGGCTTGTCAGATGCTGATCTTTTAGAGTTTGATGAGTCGCTGGCCCTTCTAACTAAATCCTTCAAAAGGTTCACCAGAAAAAGTAATTACCGCAAATCTCCTTTGCTGACCTTATTTGAAAATCCAAAGTCAAACCCAATTGACAAGGCTTCAACGAGCTGCTACAACTATCAACGCAAAGGTCACTTTGCGAAGGAATGCAGGTCGAAGAAATTTGTGACACCATCTTCTAACCTCCCATCCTCCTTCAGGCCTCAAAAGGACAAGTACCTAGAATTAAAGGAGAAGTACAAAAAGATGAAGAATCTTCAGCATAAAGGCAAAGGTCTTGTTGCTGAAGAGCATACTAGGCTAATACTTCTGAAGATTCATCCTCTAAAGAGGAAGACCCGACCTACCTCTGTCTAATGGCCAAGTATGTCAAAGATGAACTATTAGAGACATCAACCTTCAACGATCCCTCATCATCAATCTCTGCTCAGGTATGTTCCCTAAATGAATCCTCTTCTTCTTCTTCTGATAGCCTATCTACACTAGATACGTTGATGGTTGACCTTTACAATTCCCTGAATGGCAAGTCCAAAGCTGAAAAACTTAATCTTGATCTTCATGAACAATTATAGAAATGTCGTTCAAAGATCAAAGAGCTAACCAAGATTGAGGAAAATCTTAAGGATCATGTCATTGTAAACTAGACCATAAGCATCAAATGTGAGCAGGATATCGCTGAGCTTGAGCAAGCTATTGATGAACTCAAGCCTGAGAAGGCTACCATTGAAGGGTGGTACAAAGCCTCTATCAAGGCCTCTGAGATCATCAATGCTAAGATCCCTACCAAGATAAAGAGTGATCTAGAATTTTCCTATGATCAGGAAGAAAAGTGTCACTGACAAGTCCATGCTAAAGTTTGGTATTTTTATCTCTTCCATTCCTGACACCTCTTCCTCTCAGCACTCTTCCACTAAGACTCCTCCTGAAGGAACTCTCTTGAGTTCAGGACGCAAAGACAAAGGTAAAGCCATTGTCAGCGCTCCTCTTCCCAAGAAGGCCAACAAGTCAAATAGACCCAGATCTATTGCTTCTGTTGGGTCTAATTTGTTGTATTCAAGACTTGTACTCATTGTGTTTTACATGCTTTGTAGATTAGTTCGTTTCTTTGAAATTGTTGGGTATAAATAGGTTGTTGTTGGTAGTTTAGTTGGTTAAGAACAGTTAGTGTCAGTTGTAAGAATTCGAAAACTGTTTGAGAGACATTTTCTGTATTGAGAGAGATATCAAGAACATCTGTGTAATCATTGAACATCAATAGACATTTCAAATTTATTCCTGCATTCTTGATTCTTGATTGATTTGTTGTTAAAGACTTGAAACTGGGATCATCAAGTGATAAATGTTTCTTCATCGCCCGTTAAATCTGTTCTTGAAGCTTCTCGCTTATATTAAAGTTTCATCGCTTATACTAAAGTTTCATCGCTCGATTGATCTTCATCACTCATTTGGTAGGCGATAACAAGTTCTCATCGCTCAAGGTACCAGCCTCATCGCTTGATATTATGTGCTCATCCCTCAACGATTTGAACCTCATCGCCCAAGACATAGGCGATAAGGACTTCATTGCTCAAATGCTTAACTGAACAGTGTTTCTTGTACTTCATCGCTCAAGGCATGTCTGATAACCCACATTCATCACTCGAAGCTTGTCCGATAGATCTCTTCATCGTACACAATGTTACCCGATAGCCTTCTCTCATCACCCAAACATATCCGATACCCTTTGGTGAGAGATAATCTTTGTAAGCGATAACCAACCTTTGGTGAGCGATAACTTGTGTTGCCTGAAAACTTTGTGCCATAACATTGTCTGATAAAGCTTGTCCGACAACTTGTGTTGTCTGATAACATTGTCCGACAAAGCTTGTTCGATAACCTTGTTGTCTGATAACCAAGTGTTGTGTCGGATAACATTTTTTTAGCGATAACCACTATTTCTTGTCCGATAACTTTGATGTTTTGGTGAGCGATAAGCAATATATTTGTATCTTGAATGAGCGATAAGAAGTTATATTAGGTGAAATTGTTCAAGTTTCAAGAATTATATCTGCTGTTCTAAATCAGTTCAAAATAACTTTATGCACAATCAGTTCAAGTCTGTTTTAAAAATGTCTAAAGTTATGTTGAGCATTGTGTCAGATCCAAGCCTCCAGTTCTTGGATAACAAAGATGAAAAGTTGATGCAAACCATAAAAATGGACCTTATGTCAGTTATATGGATCTTCCTGCTCAAACAACTGAAGAAGGTATTGTTGTTCCAACAACAAGACAGAAGAAAGATCCTCAATATTACACTGATACTGAACAGCAAAAAAACCTGATAGACAATAAGGCATTAACTTACATGCTAATAGCTATCCCACATGAGTTATTCAATAGAATTGAAAGTGGCGGATCAGCAAAGGAACTTTGGAATGAGCTTGAGAAACAAATGCTTGGAAGTGAGAAATATGTTCAGACAAGAATGAACCAGTTCATTGGTTCTTATAAAGGATTCAAAGCAAGAGAAAGTGAATCAATCACTAAATCCTACAACCGTTTCAATATTATTTTGAATGATCTGAGAAGAGATGGAATTCAAAAATATATGTATGAATTAACTACAAGTTTCTTAATAATCTGAAGCTTGAATGGAACACTCTTGTAGTCAATCTACTAATGAAAAAGAATATGTATGAGGAAGACATTCATGATTTGTACTGTATTTTTTTGAACAAGAAGAGACTGTTAGAGAGTTATTGACTGAGAAGAAGAGAGTAGCTGACTCCTTAACTTTGATATCTAGAAAGCAATGAAAAAGCATATCTGATTCTAAAAACTCTAAGTCTTTAAAGTCTGAATTGTCAGAACAGCTGGAAAGTGAGTCTACTGAAGATCCATCTGCAAATTCTGATGATGACATTTGAGAGTTTTCCAAGAAGCTGGCCTTGCTAGCAAAGAAGTTCTCGAAAAGGTTTGGAAAGAAAAAAGTTTGTTAAATATGAAAAGAGCAAAGGCAAGAAGGTCAAGCAAGAGAATTTTGCAAAAGCTAGAGATCAGAATGAGATTAAGGTTGAAGATAACAAATGCTTCAACTTTGGAAAGTTTGGTCATTTAATACAAGGATTGTCATTTCAAGAAGTTAATATTCTAACTACTATCTCAAGAAAGCTCAACTTGCTAAAGCCCTTAAGGACGGTAAAGCCTTGGTTGCTAACGAGGAAAGCTGGCTGATTGATTCGTCAGATGATGAAGCTGCACGTTACACACAGGTAAACATGTGCTTAATGGCAAAGACTGAAGAAGGAAGCTCATCATCTGATAACGAATCTGAGGTACAAAACTCTCTAAATGCTGAATTAATGAAAGAAATTGGAAATATGAATGTTGAATTTAATATTTAAAAGAAAGACTAAAAGGAGAAAGAGCTTTAATGTTTACATTCAAAGAAGAAAGTTGTGGCTTTAAGTGCTTAAGTGAAGGTCTGAGAGAAGAGAAAGAGGTCCTAAGATCTGAAAATCCAAAATTGAAAATGATTTTTAGTTACTTAAGAAGAGATTGAGTGAAGTCGAATGCGAGAGAGATAATATTCAATTAAAATTTGACATGATTTTTAAAGAAAGAGGAAAATTATATGACAAAGTCAAACAGTTGGAGGAAATGATTCTCAAAAGAGGTCAATCTGAACAAACACTGAAAGTTTTAACAAATAAACCCAAGGACTCAAGATTTTACAATCCTCAAATGGGTTTAGGTTTTCAGGAAAATGAAACTTTAAAAAAGGCCCAAAGTCCTTGTATGAATTTAATCTGCAAAATTTGTCATTTCGTCCATTCGTGAAATATTTGTCAAATTGGAATCTGAATCATCTAACTTTACAAAATGTGATAATGATAAATCAGATGAAGAAAATTCTAATAAATCAAATTTTAAATCAGTTGGATTAAAATACGATGAATAAAAATCAAGTTACGAGACAAGAGAAATTTCTTTTGCACATACTGAGCTTGAATCATTGTATCCTACTGAATCTTTTAAAACTAGACCTTCATCTATTTTTGAATCACAATCTAAAAAACCGAAAAGTCTGACAAACTTTCTAAGTTTATTGAAAATATGTCTTCTAAGGTATTTGAAAATCTTCTAAATGAGTCAGACTCGGATTCTAAAACTGAAGTGATTTATAATTTTGATAAAAATGAAGAAGTCACTGAACAGGATTGGATTATGCATTTGAATCCTGAATTTGATTCTAACTCGAAAATATTTGTTTGAAAGAAACAAATCTCTAAGCTTGAAGAAGAACTCAAAGTTGAAAAAGAATTTAATTTTTGTGCTCAAAATGATTTTCTAATCAAATATAATGATTTTGAGAAACAAATTTCATAGTTAACTAGACGTCTGGTTTGTAAGAAGAAACTGCATGAGTCTAACTTGAAAAAGATTTCAGAACTTGAAAAAGAATTGAGTTTATGTTTTGATGACTGAACTCAGCTAATGAATAAAATCATTAAGCTTGAAAAGGACATCAAAACGTCTTTAAGTTCAAGTGATAACAATTTAGAGGTTATTCAGATTGTCTCTAAATCTAAATCCACTGTTCTTGACAATTTAAATCAATCTGGTAATATATTTGAGATAGGAGAGTCTTCTAAATTTAAATCAAAATGTTTCTAAGACTTCTTCTAAATCTGTCAAACAAGTTCAAAATGTTAAAACCAAATGTTTATCTGTCAAACAGTCTACCAGTTCAAAATCTTTTTCTGTAATAGATCTGGAAAATATTGGCAAAGTTAGCAAGAAGAATCTTTCACATAAGACATCCGAAAATGTTTCAAAAGTTAATTCTTTTGTGAAGAATTTGAATGTAAATAATAATAGTTGTGATTGTATTTCATTCAAAACAAAATGTAATTTGGATTCTAAATTGAAGAATGTTCAAAAGTTTTCTCATTCAGATCTTTTGTCTGTTGCTCATAATCATATACATTGCAATTATTGTAAAATTCTAACCACTTGTATGAGATTCTGAGTTATATTCTCAAGGGGGGGCACATCAACATCTTTATATATAATCTGATCTCATTCTCAGGTATATTTTCTAATCTTTATTATATGCTTAGAAGAAGGATAACTTCTAGGTATATCAAAATGTTTTCTAAATGTTCAAACCACTTCTCTGAACTCAAAATGATTTTATTATTCTAAGAAGTGTGATTTTAGATGATTTTTTTTTTACTTTTGTTTGTAACAAGTACTATCTCTGATAAGGTATTTCATTGAGTCAATACTTGCATATTTTCTATTCATACATAAATCCAGTGTCTGATATAGCTGTTCTTCAAATTGTTATTATCACGTCTCTAAAAATGCATCATATGCTTAATTGTCATATCTTTTTGATCAAACTCATGTGATCAATTGAGCTTAACTGAATGCATTTTTCATTGAGCTTAAAATGTATTATCTTAGGAAGGACTGAGTGTTTATCAGATAAACCTCTATGGGCTATCAGAACCGATAGCCCTACCCAAGAGGACAACCATATTGAGTTAGCTTATGTACAAATAGGTTTGTGTCCTGAGCTTAAAATAAAAAAGAGAGGGGTAGTTGATGTGAGCTTAAAATAATTGATGAGAGTTGTGTCCAGGATTAAAATAATATCATAATCTTGATCCATTATATTTCGGGAAGCCACATAATCTATTAGTTCACAATTCTTTTGAGACTAATATAGAAAAAGGCAATGCCCAGGCCAACTCTTGTTTAAAACTCCACCAACTACTCATTTATCTCTCAAAAGATAAGTGTTTCATTAACACATGGGACACGCAACTCATTATCTATCAGTTTCTCATTTGGAGATAATTGATATTGAAAAAGAAGGATATATGTCCCTCTTACAAGTCTTTTTGATCATAAATCGAGTCTGATTGGTGTAGTCGACATTGTTTATCTTATTGAGCCTATTTTGAAGCATATGTTGCTTTATCATTTTTACACTGCACACATTTTATAGAATATCTTTTATTCTATCATAACATTCATAGATATGCTTTTTCAAGCTATTAATGATTGAATGGAAATCCTAGTGAGATGAACGTCAAAAAGTCTCATATATAAAGTACATTCATTATACTGAATATATCTGTTGTATTCATAGGCCAATCTTTTTATAAAGGATTGAAAACGGTTTCATAAGTTGAAACTGGTACTTTCCCAAAATTAATAATTTGAAAATATTAAATAAGTGAATTTGAAAAGATTTGCTTAAATTTCTATGAATTGATGGTATACTTTCATTATCATTTATTTCATGGTATGATGTCAATGCTTCTCATTCACATCATAAGGGGGAGTGTACATAAAATGAATAAATCTATTTGAGTCATTTCTGAAGATTGGGGGAGTTAATACAAGCTTGAAGGAGTAAAGAAATTTGTTGAAGAAAATTTCTGAAGATTATTGTTGATTTCTAAAGATTATAGTACTGCTGTGGTTACGGGGGAGCGAATGTGAAGATTATTTTTCATTTCTTATAAAGGGGGAGATTGCTCAAAAGTTGATAAGAAGATTGTTTGATATTGTTTTATAGAAGTTTGTAAAAAAAAGGAGGATATTGTAAGAGTTCTGATGTTTGATGAAAGTTTTCTCAAGAGGGAGACTGTAAAAACTTCAAAGATCAAATTTGAAGATTTCAAGTTTTCTGAATGAATTCTGAAGATCGTTGACTGTTAAAGCTAAAGCTTAAAGATCTAAAGAATTTGCTGTTTTTGGACTTGAATCCAAAGGGGGAGATTGTTCGGTATAATTTGGTGTGTTAAGGTCGTGTACTAATTGTGTTTTACATGCTTTGTAGATTAGGTTGTTTCTTTGTAATTGTTGGGTATAAATAGGTTGTTGTTGGTAGTTTAGTTGGTTAACAACGGTTAATATCAATTCTAAGAATTCGAAAACTGTTGAGAGACATATTCTGTATTGAGAGAGATATCAATAACATTTGTGTAATCATTGAACATCAATAGACATGCCGACTTATTCAAAATCATTTTTGTGTTCTTGATTCTTGATTGATTTGTTGTTAAGGACTTGAAACTCGGATCATCAATTTCAACTTGTAAACCTTCTTCCTGAGGTGTTAGGATTGAAAATCAGTATTAAATTGTATTCGTCTTGAAAGTTAAATATTGTCTATAATTGTAAAAGTCATCGTGTTTGACTTTTCTGTAAAGTTTGACTTTGACTAGGACTTTAATGGTTGACCCTATATAAAGGGTGTTCGTCTTGTAATTGTTAGTAGGAAGCTTATTATAAAAATCTGATTACGTAAAGAAAAGTTTGACTAGTTTTCTTGTGTTGACTTCATTCTTTCTATGATGTTCTTCGTGTTCTTCATTTTTCTTTGAATTTGTTCCAAAATTTTCTTTAAAATTTTGTGTTTTTGTATTAAGATCATGATCAAAGTGTGCGTTTTAGAGTCGTGAATCTTTGTTATTCACGTAATTTCTTGATCTGATCATTCGCTTTTGAGTTTTTGTTTAAATTTGTGAATTTTTAAAAAAATTTCGTATTCTCGTTTTTTTTAAATCAGTGTTTGATCCTTTTTTTGTTAAATTTTTGTTGTTTTTTGTGTTTTTGGTTACTAAACTGCTCAAGGCCCAATTACCTTAGCCCAATCCATCCGATTTGGACTTAGAAGCATTTTTTTTTATCGCAGGTTCAAGAAGTTCACCTCATAGCCCTGACCGTATTCGCACACCATTTGAGTGATTTTGACCGGATTCTGGCATTCTTGAGCGATTTAGGATATTGTTTGAGCGATTTAGGTTAAATCGCACACCCCTTGAGCGGACTTTGTTATAGTGGTGACCGGATTTTTTTTCCCTACACCTACTGTTTTCTTCATCTTCATCGCTCAGATCTTCTTTAGCAACTAAATCGCAGGCATTCTTGATTTGGGGTTTAATCACTTACAAGGTTCTTTCTTGTTTTTCCAAGTCTAAATCGCACACCTCTTGAGCGGATTAGTGACCGAATTCGATCAACCCTTGAGCGGACTAGTAACCGGATAGGTAAATCGCTTGGTTCTTTGTTTGATTTGTGAGCGATTTAGTACTAGCCGTGAGCGATTTAGAACAGGCGGTGAGCGATTTACACAGCCTATCTTTTTTTGATCGATTTCGGACGCTAAAGAAGCTGTTTTGAGCGTATTCGGGCAATAAGGAATTTAGTTTTGAACGTATTCGGTGAACAAGCAAGCGGACTTCTTCTAGGTTGTGAGCGATTTACACTTAGGCTTGATCGAACTAAGACTTAGTTTTAGCGATTAAGACTTAGTATTGTGCGATTTATCTTGCTTAGTTTGATCAGGAACCCTGTTTCATTTCTTTCAAAATCGTATAACAGGCTGTTCAATTTTGGATTTATGGTTTTGTTCTTCATCGCTCAAGAGATCACAGTCGTGGTCTATATAAGCTGTTTGTGTCCAGTTTTTACTATTTTGGTTTGGTTTTGGTCTCTATCTGTTCTAAATTGCAGGTTTCTGTTCGGTTTTGTGCAAAGTCAAAAACAATCTGGTTTTGGTGTGAATTTCTGTGTTAATCTTAGTCTGTTTCCTTCTTCTTTGTTAAAATTTCTGTGTGAATTGATGTGTTAAAAGAAATCTGTTGTATAAATATCCAGATTCTGTGATATTGAAATTGTTAGTGTGGATTTTTTTTTTTGAGAGTTGTCTTCATCAATTTTGCTGTGCGTTTGAAGATGCGCAGATGATTTAATGTTTTCTGCGGTTCTTTGACTTGCATAAGTCTCTGCATTGCCACATGGAGTTGCATCTTTGGGGCTGACTGGAAAAGAATTTTCGTTACTTGTATCATGGAGGCACTTGATAGTACTTTCATCCATTTCTGAGCTCCATCTTCTTGGTACAGCAGTATCAGCATTCAGTTTTTTTTATCCACCTGAGCTAGCCGATTAACAGCAAGAAAAGCTGCTGTAACCCTTTTAGGAACTTCAAAAGCCTCATGCTCATATATACTGCACTTTGAGCAGACTAGTTCCTGTGGTGAGGCATCCTTAGCAGTGGACAACAATCAGATTTTGCAGGACTGTCCTTCACACCAGAAATTACAGGACCATCAGATGATCGTGGCCTTTAGGATTTCCCTCTTGTGAAACAGATATTCTGTTGTGTTTGATACATCTGCTTTGATTATTTCATTCAGAAGATGAGTGGACTTTGGTGTGCAGCTTGGTATCATAGTTGTGTATTCTAAACATACAGCAAATATTTGAATTGACCAAGAATTTCATTTAGTGTAATTCGTATTTGGCTCATATAATAGAACTTTGTGTTAGGCGTAACTTTGATTGGTTCTTTGTAATCCTTGTAACTGGTTTTGTTTGTTTGGGCTTCTTTCATTTTATTTTTGGATCAAATTTTATCTGTTTAACTGTTTTTGTTTTATTTTTTAAACTATTTGAGAATCGTTGAACTATTTTTCCATCGCGTAAACTGTTTTTTTATCAATTTCAACTGTCTTTGACTGTTTTTAACAGTTTGTAACTGTTTTCAACAGTTTTGACTGTTTTTACTGATTTTTGACAGTTTTTCATTGTTTTTCTAAGTTCTCATCAGTTTTTTTTAGTGTTTTCCTGTTATTCTTTTTGAGCTTAACTGTTCTTGATTTTTTTTACTGATTTCATTGCATTAGATCTTATAATTGATCAATCTTATTTTTTTTTTTCTGAAATAGCAGCTTTGTACGAGAGAGATTACAGAGAGCTTAAAGAGAAATACGATACACTAAATTTTGAGCTTAAAAAGAATATATCATGGACAATTCATCTGACTGACTATAATGAGAGAAAGACAGAAGAAAAGAGAGTTTTGCAAGAAAAGCTGAGTGATCTGATGAAAACTTGTGCTAATCCAGAAGAGACCGTTAGGTTAAACAAACAGATTGAGGACTTAACAACTATAATGCATCAATCTGAAAGTGAATTGTTTGATGTAAGGAAGTTATTGGATTTCGAGAAAGCAAAGGTTTTAGAAACTGAAAAGAGATTTGATGCTGAAAGGAAAGTGTTTGAAAGCAAGATAAAAACATTAGAGCTGAATGTCATTTTGCTTTCAAAACAAATATCAGGTTTTGAACAAGTTATCATCTTGGAACGATCCAAGTTTGATAAAGAGAAGAAAGAGTATGAAGAAGAATGCCAAATAAAGAATTTGGAATTGTCTGACAGCATTGTTCAGAAGAAGAAAGAATTAGATGAAGAGAAGAGAGTGTTTGTTCTTGAAAAGAATAACACTGTCAAGAAAAATGTTGCAATTGCCAAAGAGCTTACAGAGAAAAAGAAATGGCTTGACATTGCTTCAGAAAATGAGAAGGGAAGTTCAGATGAAGAGAGAAAGGAATTTGAGAAAGAACGGAGGGTTTTTGAAAAGTCAAAGAAGGAATTAGAAGGTAAGTTTTTGGATACTGCAAATAGATTGTCTGATCTAGAGACAGAACTTGTAACTGAACAAAAAATGAGATTTGAACTTAAAGAGAAGTTTGATTTAGTTGCTGTCGAACGAGACCAGCTTTTACAGAAAGTTAAACACTTTTCGTGTGCTCAAAGTTCAGCTGGTTCTCCTTCTCAGTGTAAAACCAGCTTTTATGAGTGTTCCAAATCGAACAATTATTCATGTAGTCCTAAATCTACTGTTTCTAAGAAATATTCTCGTTCTTCTAATTAGTATTATCAAGGGTATGTCATTGGATCACCCAATTATCATTCAAAAGGTAAAAGCATTTGGGTTAATAAAGCTGATTTTGTTTTATCTCATACACCTGTTGTTACTAACTCTGTTCTTCCTTGCATTGTGAGATCCACTAATGATCTGATCAATCTTAGCAAGAGAAGAATTATGTGCTCAACTTGCAGAACCAATAATTTTGTCAATAACAAAAGGTTCAACAGGTGGCATGGAGATAACAGCTATCAGAACAGTTGGAAAGGTAAGAACATGTATGATTATAATAACTGGCATGGATCATATTATTTATATAATCATCCTGTTAATAGTGCTGAAAAGAAAATATCTTATAGAAATAAATGGTTTGGAAATTTCAACATACCCCAACCCGATACTAACATAATAGGACCCAAATTTGGTTGGGTACCAAAATCTACTTAATCTGGTTTTGCAAGTGTGTCAATTTTGTGCTGATCAGAATATCATTTTAGTGATACACCAATGCAGGGGGGAGTTGTAATTTATTCCAAATGAGGCTTCTGAACATTTCAGTTCAGGACCCTTGCTTTAACGAGTGTGGTTTCTAAACACTCAGTTTAGAACCCGTACTTAAAATGTTTTCCTTATTCCTTTTCACTTTTTTGAGCTTAACTGAATCATTACAATAATCTACTTTCTAGGGGGAGTCTCTAGAAAGTTTAATAAATGTTTTTTCGGAAAATAATTTTTTTTTGGGTAACGAGTACATTTTCTGAACAGGTATTTCCTGAGTTCTTACTTGTGTAATTTCTCATCGAACATAACTCCAATACATGTTTCAGCTATTCTTCAAACTGTTATTATTATGTCTCTTATACGAAAATATTTTTCGGTGATAATACACTCGTTTGTATTCAAATATTGTTTTTCTATTATTTTTTTTCTTTGACTAATATACATTCATTCATTTCTTTTATTAGAATTTGTAAACTTGTTCTTACAGATCTTCATTCATTTCTCTCATATATACCGAATAGTCAGATCATTGTCGCATCATTCTTTCGTTAATTGTGCTTAAAGCCAAATTTCTTGATCAATTGTTTATTTGATCATTGTGCTTTAAAGAAATAATATTTTGATCAACCATTATGATCAACTGAGCATACTATTTTAGGAGGGACTGAGTGCTTATCAGAAATACCTTTATGGAATGTCAAAACCGACAGACCTACCTAAGAGGACAACCATATTTGAGTGAGCTTATATACAAAAGGGTTTGTGTGCTGAAACTAAAATGAAAAAGAGAGGGGTAGTTGTTATGAGCTAAAAGAATTAACGAGAGTTGTGTCAGGATTAAAAGAAAATGAGAATCCTGTTCTAAAGTTCTAAAATCCGGGCATACCACATAATCTATTAGTTCTCGATTTTTTGGAGACTAATATTGAAAAAG
>NW_020201516.1:20565-58527 GCF_001531365.2 Cynara cardunculus var. scolymus
AGATTTCAAGTTGAAGATTGTTTTGTTTGATTTTGAAGAAGTCATAATGTGCTTAAAGTTTCAAAGTTCAAACAGGACTTAAAGCGCGGAATTTCTTTCAAGTCTGAATACAAAGGGGGAGAATGTTAGGACTGAAAATCAGTATTAAATTGTATTTGTCTTGAAAGTTAAATATTGTCTATAATTGTAAAAGTCATCGTGTTTGACTTTTCTGTAAAGTTTGACTTTGACTAGGACTTTAATGTTTGACCCTATATAAAGGGTGTTAGTCTTGTAATTGTTAGTAGGAAGCTTATTGTAAAAATATGATTACGTAAAGAAAAGTTTGACTAGTTTTCTTGTGTTGACTTTCTCTCTCAATTCTCTCTATAATGTTCTTGAAGTTCATGTCAGATCTGCCATTGTTGAAGAGTTTATATGAAGATTGATTGATTGTGGACCTATCATGAGGGACCAAGGCCTCTGAACCCTCTCAGATATTTAAGCCAAAGCTGAAAGTGAATCTTTCACCCAAGGTATCCAAACCCTCAGTTGTTCCTCCTCAAACAAATAAGAAATGAATCATTGGAGCTTGTATCTCTTCTATTTTCTCTGACCCTTCTGTCCCTAAAGCTTCTTTCAGCTTCAAGAAGTGTCATCATTGTGGTGAAACTTCACATATTGTCACAAAGTGTCCTTCAGCTACCAACTCTGGTCTGCCAGCTAAGGTAAAGAAAGTAGCCAAAGCTGAAAAATCAGCCAAGGCGAAATCAACAACCAAAGGTGTGAAAACAACTAAGATGAAGAAGTCCACTGAAGCATCTTCTTCAGGCTTAGTGAAGACACCTGTTGACCCAGAGTCTTCAGCGTCAGTGAATGTTACATCTAACTCCGCTGGACCCATTGAGAAATGGGTACCAAAGCAATCTTAATATGTTTTCTTTTGCAGGAAGTCAAAGGCATATGATATCTTGATAGTGGATGTTCAAGACACATAACCGGACACAAATCCCTGCTCATTGATTACAAAGATGAAAGAGGCCCTTTCAAGACCTTTGGAGAAAACAGAAAAGGATATACCAAGGGATTTGGTATATTAACCAATGTTGATCCTCTCTCTCAGTGATTTGATGATAATCCTTTTTTTCTTATACAAAGTATTGATGTTTCTGTCTTTTAGTTCAGCGATCATTGCTAGGTCTGTTCAGTGATCGCTGAGAACATGTAATGTAAATCTATCAACGATAGTGATACTTCAAGAAGAAAAACTCACACCAAAGAACCTTCAGCGAAAGTTGATGACTGAAACTGAAGATTAGAGACTGGCGAGTACGTGATCTGAGCGGTATTTAGTGATTACAACCTGGTCTACACATGTGTGAAGACTGTCTAAGCCTCAGCAAATGCTGAAAAGACCTTCAGGTTATTCCAGCATTCAGTGATCCAAAGAAGCTTGTTGAGCATGATTGCTTTTGTCTTATCCTTATACACACAAAGGACAAACCCATACCCTCTCTAAAGAATAGTACGAAATGGAGCCGATTAGTTGACTATACTACCCACCAACTTTATGAAAGGATGTCTGCTCATGAATATGATTTTGTACTATTCACTGTAGCAAAGGACAAGTCTTTCTCTAAAGGCTTGACACATGTTCAAACCCTACTACGTTGCATTAAATGTGCATTTAATGCAATGGGTATAAATAGATGTGTTCTATCTCTATGCAGAGATACTCTAATTCTTACTCTTGAACCCTAACTTACGTTCATAAGTAAAAGAACACACATCTAAGAACACAATATGCTTATCTTCAAAAGCAAGCTAGAATCCGTTTTTGTATTCTAAATAGTTCTTACCCAGAAAGAACTATCTTCCTTCTAAGTCTTTTACAGCAAATCATTTCACTTTGCTAAGAACTTGTGTGTAACTTATATTGTTTAGATAGGTTATTTTTACCTTATCTTTCCGCAAACAATCTTGTAAAATCTGTATTGATCTTTTTTTATCAATATATATTTTTAGTTTGAAAAGTTTACTGTGTTTGTATTCAACCCCCCTTTCTACAAACTGTTATACACATCTTGTAAACCCTAACGGGACACCAAACCAACAGTGCAACCACCTTCAGATGTGTTGCATAAGTTGAAAGACTGAAGCACAATCTTCTCAACATTAGTCAGTTGTGTGATAAAGATTTCACAGTGATATTTCTTAAGAACTCATGTTATGTCTATGACAAGGATGACAACCTTGCTCTTACAGGTTCTTGTCTAGAGAACGTGTATATCATCAACATGGATTCTCCATTCACTAAGAATAGTTGTTTTCTCTCTAAGCTTCTTTAGACATCAACTGGCTGTGGCACAAACAGCTTTTTCATATCAACTTCAAGACGCTAAATGAGTTGTCTCGAAATGATCTTGTCACTGGCCTTTCCTAGCCCTCCTTTTCAAAGGAATTTCTTTGCTCAGAGTGCGAAAAGGGAAAGCAGACAAAGGCTAGCTTCAAATCTAAGCAAGTCTCTTCAATGACTTCTCCTCTTCAACTATTGCACACAGATTTATTTGGTTCAGTCAACGTGCAATCTATAGCTGGAAAGAAATATACACTTGTTATTGTTGACGAGTATTCCCGGTACACTTAGGTCTTCTTTCTTAGATCTAAGAGTGATGCACCTGATGAAATCATCTCGTTCGTCAAACGCATAGAAGTACTAAACAACATCAAAATACGGTCTATCAGGAGCGATCATGGCACTGAATTCAAAAACAGTACCATTGATGACATCTTTGTGAACAAGGGAATCTCACACAACTTCTCAGTTGTGGGAACTTCACAATCGAACGGGGTCGCTGAAAGGAGAAATCAAAGGATCATCAAAGTCACTCGGTCAATGCTCAGTAAATCTATTCTCCCTACTCAATTCTAGGCTAAAGCTATCAGCATACTTGTTTTACTCAGAACCGATCGTTGATCGTCAAGAGATTAAAGAAGACAACTTATAAACTCTTCCATAGCAGAAAGCCTTCTCTCAACTTTCTTCATATCTTTGGTTGTACATGTTATATCCTAAACAATAGAGACTAACTTGGAGAGTTCGATCCCAAAGCTGATGAATGAATCTTTCTTGGATATTCTTCAGTATCCAAAGCCTTCAGAGTATTCAACAAAATACGACAGACAATAGAGGAATCTATTCATGTCACTACTGATAAGTCTCAATCAGCTAACTCTAAAACCATATCTGATGATGATGAAGAGTTAGAAAACTGGATGATATCTCACTATGGAGAACTTGAAGCTTCCTTCAGCAATCAACCGAACGCTAACCCCCCAGAAGCTAACGATGAACCATTTATCATTCCAGATTTGACCAGTAACGGAGCTTAATCCTCTTCAGGGATTGTTGTCATTTCTATTTTTCACTTACCCCATTCTACTTCAAATATTGACCCTTTAGTTGTTGAATCTCCTTCAGTCACTGAACCTCTATCAGTTGCTGATTCWCTCTCTGAGGCTCCTTTAGCAATCCAATTTGTTGTTGAAGAATTTGTTACGGATGCCTCATCTTTTATACCTGAGCTCCCAATCTCAGAAGTTCATCTTCAACCAGCTGAGCAATGGACGAAATACCATCAAATCCATCAACTTCTTGGTGATCTAAGTGTAGGTGTTCAGACATCGCAGTCTAGGTAATATCTATCTCTTTGTCAACTTTCTTTCTGTATTTAAGCCCAAGAAAATCAATGAGGCTATCACTAACCCAAGATGGATCACTGCTATACAAGAAGAACTCATTGAGTTTGATGGGAATGAAGTCTGGTACCTTCTCTCGCATCCATCTGACAAAACTGTGATAGGCACTAAGTGGGTTTATGGCAATAAGTTAAATGAATAAGGAATTGTAACCCGAAACAAGGCTCGTCTTGTTGCTTAGAGATACATGCAAGACGAAGGAAATGATTATGATGTAACCTACGCACCAGTGGTTAAACTCGAAGCTAAACCGACTTTTCCTAGCCTATGCTGCCCATAGAGACTTTAAAGTCAACCAAATGAATGTAAAAAGCACTTTTTGAATAAAAAACTTCGGGGGGAAGTTTATGTTGAATAACTTCCATGGTTTTTTGATCTCAAATATCAAAATCATGTCTATAGATTGGATAAAGCTCTTTATGGGTTAAAACCGGCCCCTTGTGCCTGGTATGACACCCTTTCTTCATTTCTCATCTCTAAGAAATTTGTCCGTGGAAAGATCGATCAGACCTTATTTTTTAGGAAAGTCAAGGGTCATATCATTCTAGTCCAAATTTATGTCGATGATATTATATTTGTTTCCACTAATCCCTCTTTTTGTTTTCGATTCACTGAACGCATGAAGAAAGAATATCAGATGAGCATGATGGGAGAATTGACTTACTTTCTAGGTCTTCAGATTAAATAATATGATAAAGATATCTTTATCAATTAGAGTAAGTATGTCAGGGATATGTTGAAGAAATTCAACTTAACCAATAGTTCATCTATGAAGACTCTAATGGCTCCTTCTCTATCGCTGAACAAGGATCCAAATGAAAATCCTGTAAACTCTACTGTTTATAGAAAAATGATATGCTCCTTGATGTATCACACAGCTAGCCGACCTAATATTATGTACTATACTAGTGTATGTGCATGATATCACTCTGAAACTAAGGAATCCCATTTGATTGCTGTAAAATTCATATTCAGATATCTGAGGGAACTCCTAATTTGGGCCTTTGGTATCCCAAGGAATCAGGTTTCAACCTAACTGTTATGCGGATAGTGATTTTGCAGGTTGCAAAGTTGATAGGAAAAGAACCACTAGAGGTTGTCAGCGTCTATGTGAAAAGTTGGTGAGTTGGACAAGTAAGAAGCAAAACTCAGTTCCACATCAACTGTTGAGACTGAATATGTTGCCGCTAGAAGCTGCTGTGCCTAAATCCTTTGGATGAAAAACCAGCTCAGTGACTATGATCTTCAACTTTCAAAGATCCCTATCTATTATGATAGTACTAGTGTCATTGCAATTACAAACAACCCTGTTCTTCAATCCAAGACCAAACATATTGAGATCAGAAATCATTTTATCAGAGATCATGTTATGGTTGGTGTTATTGAACTTCATTTCGTACATACTGAGTACTAACTCGGTAACTTTTTCACAAAGCCTCTTGATGAGACAAGATTTAACATCTTAAGTAGCGAACTTGGAATGTTGAACGCTAAGGATTGATTCCTTTAGTTCTAGGCAATACCCAATGATACATAAGTGAAATGATTCAGTGTTCTTATTCTATCACTGAACTCTTGAGTAAATGTATCTTTCTCTCTAAGGTTTGTATACTTATCTTCCTTTCTAAAATCTTAAAACCATTACTGCATCTTTTTCTTATTTAGTGATCAAAATATTTTAAAAGAGATGTTTCAGTGTTTCCTTCTATCTCCAAACTCTTTAGTAAGTATATCTCTAAGGTATGTTTACTTGTCTTTTCTTACACAAAACTATCGCTGAATCTTTCCTATTTCAGTGATTAAAATGTTCTAAAGATGAAATGATTCAGTGTTTCTCTATCACTGATATCCTTCAGCAAATGTATCTTACTTTTAAGATTTTTTAACTTAAAACTATCACTGAACTTTCTTATTCAGTGATCCTTGTGTTTTAAAAGAATCTTAAAATTAAAAGAATCTTAAAATTATAACTGAATCTTTCTTTATTTAGTCATATTTTAAAAGAAAAAGATCATGAACTCCATATTTTTATGACATCATTAAAGATTTTGAATCATGAACTCTCGTTACACGTGCGTCCTTCGGACACATGCTGCCCATTACTATTCCACCCAATCAAAGGGTGATGACGTGCAAAGTTTTTCATCATTGCACTTCTTTTCGAAGAGTCACTTTCCCCCTCTTTTCTTTTTCTCTCATCCTACCTATAAATACATGACATACCCTATCATTTTTTCCATTACGCTTACACAAATTCTCTCAAGACTCTTGCTCTCCAAGATTTGTGCAAACAAGAACTCCCTTAAACTCTAAACTGTTTCCCCTCCTTACTAAACAAAACAAGTTTGTATTGTTTAATCTTTGGTTGTTTTTCTTCTTCGACACTTTATTTGACATGTAAGAACTTTCTTCCTTCTTTTAAATACAAACAAACAAATTAAAGAATCATTCTTGTTCTTAATCTTAATCTAGATTTCTAAACCCTAATCTGGTTGAAAAACCCTACACTTGTTCTGGAATTTTCAGAAGAAGTTTTTCTTCCAAATCTTTTTCATAAGTCTTTCTAACTAATCTATGTTACCACTTCCTTTATGTTCTTCTTTTTTTATTATAGAAATGGTCGCAAATAGTGTTAACTTCTCTTTAGACGAAATTAGTTTGAAGCCAAACAACCATGTAGGTCTGCTCGACATACCTACAAATAAGCCACAGTTTACAGATGCAGCCAGGTTCCTCAAGAACTCTGTGCTAGGACACGCCCTTACCGTCAAGCCGATCATGGTCAAGGAATTCCTTCAGCAGTTCTGGTTCGCTGTTGAAGCTATGGAAGAAAAGGACAAGGTTGGGAACATGGTTGAAAATATCTCATTCACTTTCAACCAGATGACTGTCAGTTTTGGCGTCCCGACAGTTAGGGCTGCCCTTCATCTCCCAAAGACTCTGCCATTCACCCAGGAGCCAGGCACTAACTTCATCATCTAGACCTTGGATGATATTGGCTACAACTGACCACTGAAGAAGGATTCTAGACGAAGATTTAGAAGAATCTCATGTCTATGGTGTGGCAATATCTTTTCTAGCACTTCATCCAGTGCATGGGAGGGAAGACAAGCGATCAGAACCATGCCTCACGTGTTGCACTGAACATAGGTGTCTCAGGGATCAGGCAGCTGAAGGTCAACTACACTTAGTTGATCTTCGACGACCTGGTGCTGAAGCTGAACAAGCACCAGCGTGAGAAGGTGGTGCCCTACACTCGGTTCCTCAGTGGTGTCCTTGTAAAGATCTTTGGCAACAACTACCCCGCTGAAGGTAATGTGCCCATCTGTGGACTTGGGTCTAGGATTCTAGACCACAAGTCTAAGCCGATGAACATTGGTCTATTCATTCCTATGATAGAGATTGCCAATTGTTTCTCTTCCCTACCTTTTTCTTCTTCTTTTCTTCAAACAGTGGTTATGACTAGGAAAACCCCCCTCAGTCTATCCTAACCACCACCACCTTATCCTCTAAGAGTTCATTATCTCAAGCCAATCTTGGTCCTTCAATGAAGGCCAAGAAAGCGAAAAATGGGAAAACCACACTTCTAGCGGAGACGTCTTAAAAGGTCTCAGCTATTGAAGATAGCCTTGATAGTCCTCAAAATGATCAATCTTCAATAATCTTGTAAGAATCAATGGCAATTCATGATATGAACTTGTAAGAACATGAGAGGAGATGAGAGAGAAAGTCAATTTAGTCAATGGTCTATAAACTTTCAAACTTTACGTAATGTACAAAATGAAGCTCCTTACAAAATCACTAAAGACAAAATCTATTTATAGGGTCAAAGATAAACCCTCTAGTCAAAGTCAAACTTCATAAGGAAAGTCAAACACAATGACTTATACAATTATAGACAAATTTATCTTTTCAAGACGAATACAATTTACACTGAAATTCAGTCCTAACATTCTCCTCCTTTGTATTCAGGCTTGAAAGAATTTACGTGCTTTGAATCTCGTTTGAACTTTGTCTCTTTAAGCACTTTATGACTTCTTCAAAACTTCAAAACAATCTGTACTTTAAGATCTTTAGACAATCTTTTGTTGAGAAAATCTTCTAACATTTTCCCCCTCGAATGTAAAACAACGATGATCTTCTCTTTTGACAATGTAGATCAAAATCAGCAACAATCTTCACATATGATCTTCAAGATACGATCTTCAAAGAATCTTCTTCAGACAAATAGATTCTAACATTGTTTCCAAAAACAAACTTCTTTAGATAACGAACAAACTTTCTCTTCAAAAGAAATCTGTATCAGTAAACTGTTGTAAGGATGATCTTCACATTCAAAAACTCTGAGACATTGTAGCACAGGAATAATCTTCTGTAATTATCTCCAGTCACAATCATTTGAGTCTTTTGCCGATCTTTGTTGTTACTCCCCCTTGATCTTTACAACATATTCCCCTTATATCGTTTGGAATTGAACATTTCATTCATTATTACATACTTCCCCTTATGATGAAATGAGAATCATTACATCATACATCTGAATGAATGAAATCTTTAAGTGAAAGCCGTCAATTCATAAAAATTGTAAGCAGATCTTTTCAAATCCACTTGTTTAATCTTTTCAGATTAAAGGGAATGGGAAGGTAACAACCAATTTCAACTTATGAAATTGTTTTCAATCTTATAAAAAGATTGGCCTGTGAGTATAACAAATATACTCAATACAATGGATGTACTTTATATATGAAACTTTTTAGAGGTTCATCTCACCAGGTCTTCCATTCAATTATCGATATCTTGAAAAAGTATATCTATGAATGTTTCGACAAAAAAACATATAATTTGCATAATCTATGTAGTGTAGAAAAAATAAAGCAACATATGCTTCTGTTTAGGCTCAAAAAGATAAACCGTGCGGACTACACAAATTTATCAGACTCAATGTGTGATCAAAAAGACTTGAAGGGGGGGACATATATCCTTCTGTTTCAATATCAACTTTCTCTGAATGAGAAGTTGATAGATTGTGAGCTGCGTGCCCCAAGTGTTATTGAAACACTTATCTGTTGAGAGATAAATGAGTAGCTGGTGGGGTTGTGACAAGTATTGGCCTGGGTTTTGCTTTTTTCAATATTAGTCTCGAAAGAATTGAGAATTAATAGATTATGTAGTATGCCCAATATTTTGAAGTTTAGAACAGAATTCTATTAATTCTTTTGATCCTAACACAACTCTCATCAATTCTTTTGGTTCACAACAACTACCCCTCTCTTTTTCTTTTTAAGCTCTGCACACAAACCCTTTTGTATTTAAAGCTCACTCAGATATGGTTGTCCTCATAGGTAGGTCTGTCGGTTCTGACATTCCATTGAGGTATTTCTGATAAGCACTCAGTCCCTCCTAATTTAGTAGTGTATGCTCAAATGATCACAACAGTTGATCAAGATGATATTGCAATGAAGTACAATGATCAGATATAAAATTGATCAAGATGTAACTTTGAAGCACAATCAAACAAGGAGTGATATGCAAAAACAGATTATTCAGAATCTGAGAGAAATGAATGAAGATCTGTAAGAACAAGTTTACAGAATTTGATATTCAAAGAATTATACAAGGTGTATCATTCAAAGGAAAAAATATATCAGAAAAACAAATTTTGACTACTAACGTGCGTATTATCACCGAAAATAATATTATTTAAGAGACGTGATAATAACAATTTCAAGAATAGCTAAAACAGGTATTAGAGTTATGTACGATGAGAAATTACGCAAGTAAAATCTCAAGAAATACCTGTTTAGAAAATGTACTCGTTTCCAAAAAAATCATTTACCAAAAACTTTTATTGAAACTTCTAGAGACTCCCCCTAGAAAATTGATTTAAGTAATGTTTCAATTCAGCTCAAAAGAATAAAAAAAATGGAAACATATTTAGCACGGGTCGTAAACTGGGTGTTTAGAAACCACATTTAGTTAAGCACGGGTCTTGAACTGTGTTGTTCAAAAGCCTTAGTTTGGACAAATTACAACCTTCCTTTGAATTTGTGCATCATATGGTATGATTCTCTGATCAGCGCAGTAATGACGCACCTGCAAAAATCAGATTAAACAGATTTGGTACCCAAACAAACTTGGGTCCTATTTTTTTAGTATCAGGTTGTGGAATGTTGTAACTTCCAAACCATCTATTTTTGTTAGATGTTTTCTTTTGTGCGCTTTTGACAAGATGATGATATACGTTGTAAGATCTATACCAATTATTATAATCATACATGTTATTACCTTTCCACCTTTTCTGATATCTGTTATCGTCAGTCCACCTTTTGTACCATTTTCTGTTAACTAAATCAGTTGTCTTGCACGTGGAGCACATGATTCTTCTCTTGCAAAGATTAATCAGATCAGTATTAGATCTCACAAAACAAGGAAGATTATTATTAGTAACAACATAATTACGGGATGAAACAGATTAAGATCTATTAACCCAAATGCTTTTAACTTTTGAAGAATAATTGGGTGATCTGATGACGTACCCTTGATAATACTGATTAGAAGAATGAGAATAGTTCTTAGAAACAATAGATTTAGGACTGCTTGAATAACTGTTAGACTTAGAATAGTCATAAAAGTTGGTTTTACACTGTGAAGGAGAACCAGTTGAGCTTTGAGCATAAGAAAAATCTTTGACTTTCTTTAAAAGCTGGTCTCGTTCATCAGTAACTAAATCATACTTTTCTTTAAGTTAAGTTCTCATCTTCAATTTAATTTCAAGTTATGTCTTTAGATCAGACAATTTCCTTGAAGTATCCAGGAGTTTACCTTCTAACTCCTTTTTCAGCTTCTCAAATTTCTTCTTCTCATTATCAAACTCTCTTCTCTCTTCATCTGAGCTGCTTTTCTCATTTTCAAAAGCAATATCGAGCCACTTTTTCTTTTCTGCAAGCTCTTTAGCTATAGCTGCATATTTCTTTGTAGTATTTCTCTTTTCAAGCGCAAATTGCTTCTTCTCTTTATCTAAAGCCTTCTGCTTTTGAGCAATGCAGTCAGACATTTTCTGATTCTGGCTCAGACATTCTTCTCTGATGTCTTCCTTCTCTTTATCAGTCTTGGCTCGTTCCAAGATGATCAGCTGCTCAAAATCAGAGATCTGCTTTAACGGCATTTTAGCGTTCAGCTCAAGAGAGTTTATCTTATTTTCATAAGATATGCGTTCAGCACCGAATCTTTTCTCTACTTCAAGAAACCTTTTCTTCTCTTTCTCAAAATCATTCCTTTCAGTGCTTAAACTCTTTTCATCTTTCATAAATTTCTCCTTTTCTATATCCAGTAACTTTCTTAAATCAATCAGATCACCCTCAGACTTATGAAATTTCTTACTTAAGTCCTCAGTCTCTGTATTAGTCCTTCCAAAAGAGTTTCTCTCAATTTGCAGTTCACTTCTAACCACTTGAAGTTTATTAAACAGATCTTTATTAGTTTTACTCCAAGTTTTCAATTCATCATCATACTCTTTTCTGACAGAATTCAGAGTGTTCTCCAACTTTTCAATCCTATACATGAAACCATTTTTAATATGTTCACATCTTTCTTTATGTTCCCGTTTTAAATCTTTAATAAATTCCTCATTTGCATGATTTTCATAGAACATATTCAAATATTTCTCTTTATAATCATGCACACTTTTCTCTAACTCAATAAACTTCTCTTTCAATTCCTTATTCTCCTTCTTAAAATAAACTGCCATTTCAGATTGATCAATGAATCTAATGGTGTGAAATCAGTTCAAAGAAATCAAAAACAATTAAGCTAAAAAAATAACAGAAAAAACACAAAAACTTTTGAGAAATCAGAAATTCAGCAAAAACTGTAAAAAATTTCAATAAAACTGTCAAAACTGTTGAAAACAGTTAAAAACGGTTAAAAACAGTCCAAAAACAATTAAAACTGATTAAAAACAGTTTAAGTGACACAAATCAGAACAAAATTCTCAAAAACAGTTCAAACGATGAAAACAGATAAAATCTAGAAAAAACATATAAAATGTGAAAAAAAAAATTGAAATCAAGATAAAGTTTGATCCAAACAAAAATTGACTAAAAAATTGGGCTTTAAAATGGGCTAAGAAATGGAAAAAGAATTTGATGGGGTAAGTAAAAAAAACAATGGGCTAAAAATATAATAAAGCCCAAGATGGAATCAAGCCCATAGTCCAAAATGAATTGAATTTAGTGCGATGAAGGACAATCTGGATATGTAGGCTATAATCTTGAATAGAGAACCGAGACTGATCAATCGAGAAAAAAATCGGATATGGCTATGAACGAGAAATGACTAAATCGGATGAGGCACGACCAAGTCTTGAGCGATGATTAAATCCGGATAAGGGTACTTTGGAATACGATCAAGGTGTTGTCCGCTTAAATCTTGTATCGACTAAGTACTGAATTCAGGAAAGCACAAGAGCGAGGAACCATAAATCGACTAGGCCTGCATGCGATGTAACTTAAATCGTACAAGCCTATGACCGATAAAAACCAAATCCGGATGGTTTTGTATGCGAGGAATGTGAAATCGGAGAACACGGCCTTCGATTTAAAAGAAATCGAACAAGGTTAGTTGTGCGATGGACACGATAGACAGCAAGCAAGCGATATTGAAAGAATCCAGATGAAAATCGATGAGTAAGCAGTGATTTATGTTAAATCTGAGCGATGTTATTGAGTGATTAAACTGGAATCGAACACTATGGTGAACGATTTAGAACAGTGAACAAAAATTGCAAGTGTCTTTGTAATCAATGAAAGATGCCAAGTCCGGACACCTTGTTGTTCGAGGTATGGATGCGAGCAACAGTCGTTAGGCCGAGAAACAAAAGTCCGACTAATACAGTGTCCGGGAATAAGGATGGCCTTTGTGCGATTTAGGCTAAACAAAAATTGGTTAAGTAAAAACTAGTTGCAAGGATATGCGATTAAGCAAGAACCCGGCTAACTGACATGCGATTTAGACTAAATCGGTTGAAACTGCCAGCGATTTCAAATCTCAATATCGGATGAACTTTTGAAAGAGGTGAGCGATGAAGATAACCTATGTGATGAGAAAGAAGGCCTAAATCGGATGGGCTGCCTTGTGATTTAGATAGAAATCGATTAATGGGTTGAGCGAAGAACGAAGAACTCGGCTGAAAGCTTGAGCGATTTTGAAGAAAATCGATGACTGAGTTGAAATAGCTTGCAATTTTGAAGTAAATTGAAGAAAAATTGAGCGAGGAAGATGATAATCTTGAGAGACTGTATCCGATTTAGAAGAAAAAAGTGTTGGGCTGCTTTGGAGATAAGATTGGGCCTAAACCGGTTGGGTCAAAATACAAGGATGATAGGTCACTTTGATGATCAATCTTCAATACACCTTAAGAATCCATATCTGGATCTAACACTCAAGAACTTCAAGAACGTATAAGATGAGAATAGAGAGAGAAAGTCAACAATAAAAGCTTTGGTCAAACTCTCTTTATGTAATACGATTTTTACAAATGAGCTCTCTACTAAATTTACAAAGACATCACCCTATTTATAGGGTGAAACTACTAAACAAAAGTCAAAGTCAAACCTATCTAAGAAAAGTCAAACACGATGACTTTTCTACAATTTTATCTTTCAAGACGAATACAATTTTGCATAGAATTTCATTCCTAACATTCTCCCCCTTTGTATTCAGACTTGAAAGAAATTCTGCACTTTGAGTCCTGTTTGAACTTTGAATCTTTAGGCACATTATGTTACCTTCAAAAGAATTCTTCAACAATAAATCTTAAAGCAATCAACTGTTGAGAAAGATCTTCTAGCATTCTCCCCCTCGAATGTAGAACCGCGGTGATCTTCTATTTTGACAATGTACAACGGTAATTGTCAGAAACAATGTACAAATGTGATCTTCAAAGAATATTCAGAATTAATCTTCAGTAAACTGTTGTAAAGATGATCTTCACWTTCAACATCTCTCAGTCGTTGTAGCACATGAAAAATCTTTCTGTAATTATCTCCAGTCGCACTTCTTTTGAGTCTTTTGCCAAATTTGAAGTTACTCCCCCTTGATCTTTGCATCAGATTCCCTTTAAAAATGTTCGGAAATGATATTTCATTCATTATTACATACTCCAAATGAGATGAGATCTGGATCTAACACTCAAGAACTTCAAGAACATATAAGATTAGAATAGAGAGAGAAAGTCAACAATAAAAGCTTTGGTCAAACTCTCTTTACGTAATATGATTTTTACAAATGAGCTCTCTACAAAATTTACAAAGACATCACCCTATTTATAGGGTCAAACTACTAAACAAAAGTCAAAGTCAAACCTATCTAGGAAAAGTTAAACACGATGACTTTTCTACAATTAAAGACAATTTTAACTTTCAAGACGAATACAATTTTACATAGAGTTTCATTCCTAACAAAGGACTTGAGCGATTTATCTAACAAAAACACAAAATTATTAACAAAAAATGAATAAAAAACACTGACTTTTAAAAAAAATTCAAGAACACGAAATTTTTTAAAATCACAAATTCAATCAAATCTTGAAATCTGATGATCAAAATACAAAACTTTGTGTACAACAAAGATTCACAACACAATTACGAACAGTTTGCTCATGATTTTAACATACAAACATAAGATTTTGAAAAAAAATTAGATCAAACTCAAGAAAAATTGAAGAATAAGATGAACATCAAGAAAATTCCAAAAAAATTCTTCAAAGATTCTTCAAATCAGTTGATTTCTTCTTCCGATTTCTTGCACAATCTGCTCTGATACCAATTGATAGTCCTCAAAATGATCAATCTTCAATAATCTTGTAAGAATTCATGGCAATTCATGATATGAACTTGTAAGAACATGAGAGGAGATGAGAGAGAAAGTCAATTCAGTCAATGGTCTATATTCTTCTCAAACTTTACGTAATGTACAAAATGAAGCTCCTTACAAAATCACTAAAGACAAAATCTATTTATAGGGTCAAAGATAAACCCTGTAGTCAAAGTCAAACTTCATAAGGAAAGTCAAACACGATGACTTATACAATTATAGACAAATTTATCTTTTCAAGACAAATACAATTTATACTGAAATTCAGTCCTAACAAGCCTTACCCTTGAGGTACATTCTTTACCCCTCCCAAGCGCTTCAGTGCTCTACTCAGACACTACCACTACTAAACACCCACTAACTTTCTCAACCATCCTTTCTTCTCCCTCTCCCTTCTCCCTTGGTCTCTATCATTCGTGTTGATGATCCATCAATGGTTGTCCCCACTGGTGGTGAAGCACTCACCATGGGACCTGAGGTCGCTCCTCTCGAAGTGCCTCAGATACTTGTTGCCTCTCCTCAGGAAGACACATGTGCATATACCAGAGTCAATCCCTCAGATGACACTGAGGACCCCTCAGGTACTCTATTACATTACCATTCTTTCTTTTCTACAAACATAGAGCTTTCTTACGCTCAACTGCTCCTATTTTGACAGGTCCTCCTGGAACTGAACCCACAGCCATGGAGACTAACATCTATGACATGGCTGAGGATGTCAAACTTCTACTGCCCGCTGTAGCCATCATCCTTGACAAAATAGACAAGGTTCACAAGGCAATGCCTTTGAAGGAAGACCTTACTCATGGCCTATATGTTATCAAAGTTGAGGTCTATGAAGTAAAGGATATCCTGACAACAGTACAATCTGAAGTCCAAGCCAACACTGAGGTTGTCGCTATTCTCGCAAGCAAAGCCGATGAGTTCCAAGCTCAGCTCACCAGGCATTATGAGTTGCTTCAACAAATATTCGAGCTCCTGTAGCAACCAGCCCCGGTCCGTGAACCCACTTTCATTGAATCTAATCGTCATCAACTGGACCGGGTGGCCACCTTCAATCTACTACAAGCTGAGGCTTTCTCAAACTTAGAGCATCATGTCAAAGACATCTCAGCAAGTCTTAATGATCTCACCTCATGTATTGATAATGACAAAGAGATGGAGAAAGACAAGAGTGAGAAAATTACTATAAACAATGCTAGTTATGTTGTTGCCGTTGAGGATGCCATCATAACTGATGAAGCTGAAGCTGAGGATGATGATGATGTCGTGATAGCTCCAGCTACTCATGAAGACCTTCCATCCACCTGTGCATTGCAAGATGTTGGTGATGATGAAGAGGAAAATGAGAATGAAGAATCTCAAATCCTTGAGTTTGGACAAGACCTTGGAGACAACGATGACGATGAAGACAACGATGATGATGACATCACCATTCAATATCATCGAATACCAGCTCAGAAGGGAGTCTCCCTTAGGGAACTAGCTTCCCAGGGGGAGAGAACCTCAAGGAACCAGCACTCTTCCAAGGACAAGGGAGTGGGTGAAGAAGGCAACCTCGCCCTTCTCTTCAAGGCGATTGATCCAATGAAGGTAGCACAATGATCCAGTTCATGCCCTTCCCGTCAGATTCTGAGCCATCTACTCTTCTACTCACTGCACCAACAAACCTTTATGGTCCTCCAGATGAAGAGGTAGCTAATATTCCAACATCTGAAGCTGTTATGGACCAAAGGATGATTCAGCTGAGAAGTTCGCTCAACCAAACCATAGTAAAAACCCCTCTTCGTACTCTAGTTGTGGCGAATGAGAAATGAGAAAAAGCCCTGAAAGCCGAAGAAGAGCTGAGCATAAAATGTCAAAAAATGAAAGACAATCTAGAGCTTGCCAAGTCTCTAGCTGTTCAAACCCTATCCAAAGGGAAGAAAGAAAAAGGATCTAGTTAAAGCTCAGGCTCGGCTTTTGTCACAAGTTGAACGAGAACATCAATGGGCGCGGACGTTGAAAAACCGAGACCTGAAGTGGTGCAATGAAAAGATCAAGAAAAGGATTACTCCCCACAATATCTCAAATGTCACCATCAGCAGATGGATGAAGGATGGTGGACTCCTCATTTCTATGGTCATCTTCAGAGAGAACCAAGATTCTGTCACCGAGCACCAATCTAACCTCGGGCAGTATGGCTTCGATGAATGGCTAGAGATTCGATAAGCTATTCAACAATCAAAGTGAAAGAATAAGCCGCTGATTGAAGACATTTTAAATGATTTATTCAAAAAGGTGTCCAAGATCGTCGAAGTCCCTCCTTTCCCAGAGAAGCCTCTCAATAGAAGAAAACACCTTTCATATCCTGAAGATGGACCATCCCATAAGAACGAACACTAGATTAAATTCTCTTTGGATGAAATCCTGAAGGATCGAAAGAAGTCGGATCTCTCAAAGCTGAACCTGACACTGCCAGCGAAGGGTCCCTACATACCCAACATTATGCATGTGAAACCTGAGTTTGGACTCATATTCATTGACTATGACGGTGAATACAGGTTCCAACGAGTATCTGAGTTCCACCTCTATCAAATAGATCACTTAGAATATCTAAGGACATGGCTAGATAATAATATCTATGGAGACATGATGGAATGCAAGATCAAAAAGGAGATGCTGAGACACAAAAGATCGGAGAAGATGTACCCGGTTATATCAACTTCAGCGACTTAATTTAGACGTTCTTTCTATCTTGTAATCTTTATTTTCTTTTCTTTACTTTTAGTGTATACCCTATATGTAATAGGTCTACCAGTAATAACAAAAGACTTGTAATATTTTTTATTGTTTAATATTCAATGAAATCATCAGTTCACTGAAAAAGATCCCTGAAAAGAGTAAAAGGGACAAGTATTTGAGTTCCAGTACTCTTACATTCACTGACAACTTTCTAGTCAGTAAATATGCTTTTAGTTTTCGTTATCATTATTATGTCAGTTTATCCTTGAACTTGTAATCCTTTACAACTTTAAGTATATTTTCATAAGTAAATTGTATCAATGAAAAAGATCCCAAAACTGTTAAAAGGGACAAGTATTTTACTAGTACCTTTTTTTTATTGATGTAACTTAAGCAATTTTCTTTATGTTGCTTTGTCATCATCGAATGGGGGGGGATTTTTTATCTTCTCTCTCAATGATTTGATGATGATCCTTTTATCTATCGAAGTGTATAATATCTATATTCAATTTCAGCGATCTTAGAGTTTGTTCGATGAACGCTAAACATGTATTGTAATTCATTCATGGAAAGATATACTTTAAGAAGACAAAACTCACATCCTCGATCCTTCAGCGATGTCGAAGACAAAAAAAAGATTAGAGACTAGCAAATTTATGATATGAAGTGGTAATCAATGATAACAAACTCGTCTACAAATGTGTGAAGTCTGCGCAAGATTCAACGAACACTGATGAGACCTTTCAACGTCATTCCAGTGTTCAGCGATCAAATGAATCTTGTCCAGCATGATTGTTTTTGTCTTGTCCTTCTACACACAAAGTACAACCCCATACCTTTCTAAGTGTAGTACAGTATAGAGCCACTCCTTTGACTCTAAACTTGTTTACCTACTTTATGAGAGAGAACTGCTCATATATAGCCAAAAGGACTGTATACTATAGCAATGAACAAGCTTTTCTCTAAAAGCTTGCCATGTGGCCTGTAATTTCTTAATTGCATTTAATGCAATGGGTGTAAATAGCTAAGTGGTTCTCCTCTCAGTCATCATCTTCCTCATTAAGAACTTACCCAAGAAGTTGATTCTCTCTACTCTCTATGTAAAAAGAAAGACCCACTTTAACATGTGAAGAGCACATTTCTTCTTACCATATTTCTTGTAGCAAATATTTTCTTATAGCTATCTATATTTTTTGTGTATCATAGATTGTTTAGATGAGTTCTTTATCATATTTCTTCTGCAAACAATCTGTAAAATTTGTATTGATCTTCTTTATCAATATATAATTTTTAAAGTGAAAGTTATTGTGTTTGTATTCATCCCCCCACTTCTACAAATTGTTACCGATAAACTCTTGCAGATCTGGTTGGGACCAACTGTTGGTCCCAGCTAGATCTACAAGATTTTATAGGTAATAGTTTGTAGAAGGGGGGGATGAATACAAACACATAAAATTTCACTTTTAAATTTATATATTGATAAAAAAATGATCAATACAAATTTTATAAATTGTTTGCGGAAGAGATAAGGTAAAAAAAAACCTACCTAAATAATCTAAAGGTACACACAAATACACTTAGCAAATAGAAAAGATTTGCTGTAAGAAATTAAGACTTCGAAAGGTGTTATTCACTTGTTTGAAGTGGTTCTTTCTTCTTAGAGAGAGTAGAGAGAGAGGTATCTTCTTGGGTATGCTTTTTAGAATGATAAAGACATTACAATTGTTTCTGTTATCTTAGTGGAGAACCCTCAGCTATTTATACCCGTTATATTAAATGCAATTCAGAAGGTACACAACACGTGTCAAGCTTTTGGAGGAAAGCTTGTCCTTTACTACAATGACTAATTTGTAATTACCGAATACTGCTTCAAATTACGAACACACTTGTCTCTAATCTTCAGTTTCTATCTTCGACATTGATGAAGATTCTTTGGTGTGAGTTTTATCTTCTTGAAGTATAAGAGTCACTAGAGATTCACAATGCATGTTCAGCGATCACTGAACAGACTCAGTGATGATCGCTAATATTGAATAAACAAAAACACTATACTTCGATAGGCAAAAGGGAATATCATCAAATCAATGAGAGAGGATCAACAATCTTCCCCTATTTGATGATCACAAAGCAACATAAAGAAAATCTCCTAGGATACAATAGTAAGTAAAAGTTACAAGTAAAGAACAAGTCTTTTTAACTATTTTGGGATCCTTTTCATTGATACAGTTTTCTTATATAAGTTTTCTTAAGTTGTAAAAAATTACAAGTCCAAGAGAAACAAGTACAAGAATGATAACTGAAACTGAAAGCATTTTTTAGTGACTGAAGGTTGTTAGTGAATGTAAAAACTGGAACTCATAGATGCATGTCCCTATTACTCTTTTCAGGGATCTTTTTCAGTGGTACAAGAGAAATACTTATATTATTCATTGGAAAGATACAAGTATTACAACAGTAAGTTATGGACTTATTACATATAAGTTATACACTGAAAGAAAAGATATAGAAAACAAGATTCAAGATAGAAAGTTTTAGCTAATCTAAGTCACTGAAGTTTATGTAACCAGGTACATAGATATTCCTTTTTGATCCCGCGGTCCATCATCTCACCATTTAGATCATTGTCCAACCAAGATCTTATAAATTCAAGGTGTTCTATTGGACAGAGACGGAACTCAGATACTCTTTGAAAGTTGTATTCGTCATCATAGTTAATGAATATAAATCCATACTTAGGCTTGAAGTGCACAGTGTTGGGTGTGTAAGGACCCTTCGCTGGCAGAGTGGGGTTCAGCATAGAGATATATGGCTTCTTCGAATCCGTTAGGATTTCTTCTAAGAAGAACCTTGTTTCATGTTCATTCCTCAGAGTTGGTCCATCATTAGTATTTGAAGGTTTTCTTCTTCTACCTGGCATCAATGTTGGCACTAGAGGAACAACAAATACCTGGACATCTTCTTGATAAGATCATTGAGTATATCTTCGGTTATTTGTTTGTGCCTTAACTTTGAGCATTGAATGATTGGTGTATTTCCAGCCATTCACTGTAGCCATATTGACCAAGGTAGGAAGGATATTCAGTGACTGCATCAAGGGTGTCTCTGGTAATGACCATAGAGATGAGCGTTCCTCCATCTTTCATTCGTCCACTGATTGTGACATTTGAGATGCAATGGGGAATTATTATTTTCTTCAAGAAATATTCGCTCCATCTCATGTCACGGTCTCTTAGTGTCAGTGCTCTTTGATGTTAATTCTCAGCTTGTGAGAGCAACTGAGCCTGAGCCTTGACATGGTTCATATTTTTAGACTTTCCTTTAGGAAGAACTTTAATAGTGAGTTACTTGGCCAGCTTGAGGTTGTCTTCAGTCTGTTGACGTCGAATGCAAAGTTCTTCATCGGTCTTCAGCACTTCCTATCTTTCAGCATCTATGAGGAAGTCAAACTCACCACAACCAGAGGTGGGAAGAGGATATTTTACTCTGGTTTGGTTGAGGGACTCCCTCAGCTAAGTCATCCGTTGATCGAGAAGAGCTTCAGATGTTGGGATAGGAGATATACTTTCATCTAGACGACCACAGGTAATAGAAAAGGTGATAGTAGAGAGTTGAGAGCGAGAAGTAATGGTAGTAAACCTAGACCACTGAGAAATCCTTAAGGGATTTATAGGTCTGAAAAGAAAAACCACCATTCCAATTTTAGCAACACCTTTGTTCTTGGAGGAGGTGTTCTGGTTCTCTTGATATTTCTCTTTCTCCCCCTGGGAAGAAGATTCTATGAGAGAGACTCCTTTTTTAGCAGGGACAGGTCTGGTGTGGAATTGAATAGTGAAAGTCGTCCTCATCATCATCATCATCATCACCTAAGTATTGTCCAACATTAGGTAAGAAATAGAATCATCTTTTTCATCATCTTCTTCCTCTTCACTAGCATTAGTTGTAGAGGTGATAGGAAGGTCTTCATCTTCAGCAACAGCTATGACAGAATCACCATCATCCTTAGCTTCAGTGACTGCTTCAGCTCCATAGGATATGATGGCATCCTCAGAGTGAGGAATAATAATAGGTTCTACAACTTTAGCATCAGCTTCAGATTGCAGAATCAAGGTTTGAGGAAGAGAGGCTTCAACTTCTTCTACTTCAGACCTTTCATCTAAAGCGTCAGCATCAACAAGTGTTGTAGGGCAGCAGCATGAGGTAAGTCTTTCTCCCCTCTTTGTCATCAACAAGACGAGAGGTTAGATCATTAAGACTATTGGCAATAACGTCCATTCATTGCTCTAGATCAGCCAGAGCCTGAGCTTGGAGGAGATCAAGTTGAAACACCTGATCCATAGAATGTCGATCAGCGGCTATGAAGGAAGGTTCAAGAACCGGTGAGAGACGTTTAAGAAGATCCAGTATGTGCTCCATCAGCTCACCATGTCTGGTAAGTTGAGCTTGCACTTCATTGGCCTTGTTATTTAGAGCAGATATGGCCTCAGCGTTGGTGTGAGCATCAACTTCCACCGCAGACAACAACTCTTTCACCTTATTAACCTCAGCTTTGACAGTAGAGAGGCCTAAGAAAAGGTCTTCCGTGATAGGCATGTCTTGGGGGACTTTGTCTACTTTGTCCAAGACTGTAGCTACCGCCAGGAATAAGAGCTTGACATCTTTAGCTATATCATAGTTAGTCTCCATGGCTGAAGGTTCTGCAGCAAAAGGACCTGAAGGGTTTTCAGCATCATTTGAACGATTGATGCTGGTTCCCTCAAGGTTGCCTTCGAGAGGATAGGCTTTCTGTGACTGAGGCACCTTGAGAGGAGCGACCTCCAGTTCGGTGCGAATTGCTTCATCAACAGTGAGGACAATCACTGATGAATCGCCAGCATGTGTTGAGATCAAAATAGGAGGGGATGAGAGAATACTTGAGAAAGGAGGGAGTGGATTTTCAGCAGTGGTGATGCTGATATTCACACCTTCAGTGATTTGAGTCACTGAAGTGGTGGAGAGAGGAGCCACATGTATGATAGTGTATGATGAGATCACTAAAGGTCTAGGTAGGGGTAGAAGAGAGAGTGCCTCAGGGATAAGACTTTTTTCAATGACTGATATCTGTTGGAAGGTATCATCCAGCGACTTGGTTTGCCTTTTTTTTGGCTTTCTTGGCCCTCGGTGAAAGACCAAGAGTGGCCTGAGAGGAGGTCCTATTAAAGGATATGATGGTGGTGGTTGGGATAGACTGGGGGGGGGTTTGCCTCAGTCCTGACCACCTTTGGGAGAGAAGAGAAAGGGGTAAAAGACATACCTGTGCCATGGATGATGGCAAGCATTAGTGCAAACAAGCCAATATCGGCAGGTTTAGACTTGTGGTCCAAGATTCTAGACCCAAGCCTGCAAACAGGCAAGTTTCCTTTTGTGGGGTATATATTGTTAAAGATTGTAGCAAATACCATGCACAGAAATATGGTGTAAGACACCACCTTTTCTCGTTGGCATTTGTTCAGCTTTAGCTCAGGTTTTCGAAAATAACTCCAGCAAAGTTGATCTTCATCTGGTGAATGATAGAAACGCCAATGTTAAGAGAAACTATGGAATCTTGGTCTTGGCCACCAGTCTTGCCTCCCATACACTGAATGAAATGGGAAAACAAGTATTGCCAAACCACGAACATGCGGTTCTTCTCAACCTTCGACGGTGAATTGAGGGGTGAGCCGAAGTCCTTCTTTGTTGGCCAGTTGTAGATAATATCATCCAGGCAAGAGATGATATCTTCAGTGGAAGGTTCACTTAAGTAGGGACCCTTAGGTAGTTGAAGAGCGGTTCTTAAAATGGCTGCACCAAAACTGGTGGTCATCCTGTTGAAGGTGAAGGAGATTTTCTCCACCTGGTTCCCACTCTTGTCAGTTTCCTGTCTAACTTCAGCAAAATTGCTCAAGGAACTCTTTAACCATGACAAGTTCATGGGTCAGTGCGTGAGAGATAGGGGAGTTTTTGAGGAAGTTAGCAACGTCCTCAGAGTGGGGTTTGTTAATGGGGATGTCCAATAGAGCAACATGGTTATTTTCCTTGAAGGAAACTTCATAGAGAGAAAAGTTCACGTTTCTTGCTGCCATTTATGTTTATACAAGAAAAAGTAGAAGATAATAGAGGTTTGTTAGAAATGTAAACTATAAATTTTAAATGATAAAACTTCTTTTGAAGAAATTAAAAAGATTTAGGGTTTTTTGAAGAAGATTAAATTTTTTGAAACCTAGATTATAACCAAGTAATAGAATGAGTTAATAATCTGTTTGTTAATCATTCAAGAGAACGAGTTCTTAAAGTATCTAACAAGAGTTTCCTAGAAGAAGAACATTTCAAAATAAAGAAAGAAGATTATCAACCTAACATTTGAAGAGAAAGGTTGAAAGGGGTTTGAAAGTTCTTGAGTTCTTGTTTTGCGAAATTCTTGGAAGCAGAGGTTCGACAAGATTTTGTAAGCGTAAAGAAGTAATGAGAGAAGATATCTCATATTTATAGGTAGAAGGAGAGAGAAATAAAAAGAAGAGAGAGAGAAATATGATTTGAAAAGATGTGCAATGATGAAGGTTTGCACGTCCTCATCCATGATTGGATGGAATTCCAAAGGGCCGCATGTGTCAGAAAGATGTGTGCGTCTCAAAAAATCGTATAAGATTTAAAAGAGAAATGATGTCATATAAATTACGACTGTTCAATTTTCATTTTCTTTTAAACTAAATAAGAATGTTTAAGTCTTTTAAAAACAGAAAAGAATCACTGAATATAGAATATCGACATCAGTTTTTTAGAAAATATCCTTTAGAAAAGATATAAGTTTAAAAGATTCAGTGATAAAGAAAATCATTGAAGGGATCTTATTTAAAAACATTTTGATCACTGATTTAAGAAAATATTCAATGATGGTTTTATTTTAAGAAAGCGCGTGTAAATATAACTTAACTATATACTTGCTTATAAAGGTTCAGTGATAGAATGAGCACTAAAATATTTCTTTTAAAACAGTTTGATCACTGAATATGGAAAGATTCAGTGATAGTTTTAAGTTTTGATAAGAAGATAAGTAATCATACCTTAGAGAGAGAGAGTGAAAATACATTTACTTAAGATTTTAGTGATAGAGTAAGAACACTGAATCATTTCACTTACTGAGTATTGTTTATAGTTGAAGGAGTTAATTCTCAGCATTTAGCATTCCAAGTTCGCTGATCAAGATGTTGAATATTGTCTCATCAAGAGGTTTTGTAAAAAGGTCAGTGAGCTGGTACTCAATTGGTATGAAGTGAAGTTCAATATTGCCATTCATAATATGATCTCAATATGTTTGGTCCTGGAATGAAGACAGAATTATTTGCAATAGCAATAGCACTAGTGCTATAGCAATAGATAGGGATCTTGGAAAGATGAAGATCATAGTCGTTGAGCTGGTTTTTTATCCAAAGAACTTGGGTTGGTCTATCAGTTCTGACATTCCATAGAGGTATTTCTGTGAAGCTCTCAGTCCCTCCTATAATTAACAATGTAAGCTCATTTGATCACAAACAGTTGCTCAGAATATTATGGCAATGATGCTCAAATGATCAAGAAAAATGTAGCAATTAAGCACAATCAACAAAGACTGATGTTCAAAACAGATTATTCAGATTATGTGGGAGAAAAGAATGAAGATATGTAAGGAAAATTTTACAGATTCAGACAATCAAAGAATAAAGAATTTTGTATCAGTCAAAGAAAAAAATAAATTCAGAAAAACAACTTTGAATACAAACGAGTGTATTATCACCAAAAATGATATTCATTTATGAGACGTGATAATAACAGTTTAAAGAATAGCTGAAACAAGTATTAGAATTATGTACGAAGAGAAATTACGCAAGTAAAATCTCAAAGAAATACCTGATTAGAAATGATACTCGTTTTGATGTAAAATCAAAAACAAAACTTTTCAAAATCCTTTTTCAAAAACTCTTTCAAAACTCCCCCTAGAAAATAGATTTAAGTAATTTTCTTTTCAACTCAAAAACCAAACAAGAAAACATTTCAGCTCGGGTCCTAAACTGTTTTGTTCAGAAGCCATTTTTTAGACAGATTACAAACTCCCCCTGCATCAGTGCATCATATACATGATATTTCTAGTCAACATACACACCTTCAAAACAAATCAGTAGACTTTGGTACCCAGACAAACTTGGGTCCTACTTTGTTAGTAATGGGTTGGGGAATATTGTAACTGTCAAACCATCTATTTCTATTAGATGTATTCTTTTTAGCACTTTTAACAAGCAAATCAGATAAACAGTAAGAACCATACCAGTTATTATCATACTTGTTAAATCCATTCCAACTATTCTCATAGTTGTTGTCTCCATACCATCTGTTGAACCTTTTCTGATTAACAAAGTCATTGATTCTGTATGTTAAGCACATGATTCTTCTCTTGCTAAGATTGATCAATTCATTACTGGATCTCATAAGGAAGAACAAGGTTAGTTACAACAGATTTATGAGACTCAACATAATCAGCTTTATTGACCCAAACTTGTTTAACTTTTGAAAGATTATTGGGTGATCCAATGACATACCCTTGATAATATTAATTTGAAAAACGAGACTTGTTCTTAGAAACAGTTGATTTAGGGATGCTTGAATGATTGTTGGATTTAATACTAGAACAGTCATAAAAGCAGGTTTTACACTGAGATTGAGAACCAGTTGAGCTTTTAACACTTGAAAAGTCTTTTACTTTCTTGAGTAACTGGTCTCTCCCATCAGCAACTAAATCATATTTCTTTTTATGTTCAGATCTCATGTTCAATTCAGCAACAAGTTATGTCTCTAGATCAGACAATTTCTTTGAAGTATCCAAAAACTTACTTTCCAATTCTTTCTTCAGCTTTTCAAAATATTTTCTTTCTTTCTCAAACTCCTTTCTCTCTTCATCTGAACTTTCCTTTTTCATTTTCCGAAGTAATGTCAAGCCATTTCATCTTCTCTGTAAGCTCTTTGGCAATTGCAACATTTTTCTTAGCAGTTTTGCAACATTTTTCTTAGCAGTGTTTTTCTTCTCTAAAGCAAACACTTTCTTCTCTTCATTTAGTGCTTTCTGCTTTTGAAAAATGTTGTCAAACAATTCCAAGTATTTGCTTTGACATTCTTCTTCAAACTATTTCTTCTCTTTATCAAACTTGGCTCGTTCCAAGATAATAACTTGTTCAAAATCTGATATTTGTTTAGAAAGCAATGTAGCATTCAGCTCTGAAGTTTTAATCTTGCTTTCTAACACTTTCCTTTCAGTAACAAATCTCTTCTCAGCTTCTAACAACTCATTATTCTTCTTTCCTTAAGAGTTCCTTTCAGCATTCAGTTCATTTTCAACTTTACGGATTTTATCTATCAGTTTTTGCTGAATTTTGTTCTGCCTTATCACTACTTCATCTGACTCTTTTCTTTCAGAATTCAAAGTGTTTTCAAGATCACAAATCCTAGACATCATATAGGAGCAATCTTTTAACTCTTCAAAATCTTCAATTTGACTTTTACTGAGATAACCTTTATTGCCAAGAAGTGTAACAATCTCAGCTTGAAGATATTCATTTTTTTCTTTAGATTTTTTATACTCTTGTTTTAACTCTTTAACCCGTTCCATGTTAGCATGATTTTCAAGAAACATAGTCACATATTTTTCTTTATATTCTTTCAGTCTAATCTCCAATTCAAAAACCTTTTCTTTCAAATCCTTATTTTCTTTCTCAAAAATTGATGTCATTTAAAAATCAAGTTTGATCAAACAAAGAATTTATGCAGTTCAAGAAATTGATCAAAGAAATACTTTCCAAAAATATCACTCAAAAATCTCACACGATTCAAAAGATTCACACTTTGCAAAATTTTCCAGAAATTCAAAAATTATTCGAATCGAGAATCTAGACAATAATAGTCAAACATGAGACTGAATTAAAATTCCAAAACAATCTCCTTGAAATCCAATCTGGTCAACAACTCAAATAGTCATCTTTGAAAAGTGACAATGTGTAGAAAACAGTCAAGTCAACCAAAACCAAATAAATCTGCTCAAGATGGTGACATTATGAACCTTGAACAAGACTATGACCAAGTTAGGTTGAACCTTGGACAAGGTTGTAGCCGATTAAACAAATCAATCGATCACCTTATAAACAAGTTCATTCATGCTTTCATACGAATTAAGAGAAGCTCGATCAAGGAGGTGACCAAGTTAGGCTGCAAAATAGTTAAGGCAATGTCTGAGTTAGGCTTAAATCGGATGAGCCTGTGACCGAGAAGGAATGATTCCAGACAGGCTATTATCCGACGTATGCAGAGCTCGGTCAAGGTGGTGACCGAGTTAAACGATCTTCGGATGTAGAAGTGACCGAGAAAGTGAGATCTCCAGTTGTGGCTGTGACCGACGAGGATGGAGCTCGGAAAAGGCAGTGTCCGAGGTAGCTGTTTAAGGTGCAATCCGAACAAGTTGTTGTGCGGTTTTGGTGATCTTCATATAAACTGTCAATCGAATTAGGATTGAGCTCGGTCAAAGAGTCGTGCGAATAAGGTGAAACACGGATGAATCAGTAACCGAGAGGGCTGAGTCCGAATAAGAGGTTGTCCGAGGAAGCCCGAGTCCGGACGAGCCTATGTCCAAGGAATGAGCAATTCGAACGAGCCGATGTCCGAGAAATGTGCAAATCGGATGAGCTTATGACCGAGGAAAATGCAATCCAGACAAGCCTGTGTCCGAGGAAGGCTATGTCTGGATGAGGGGTTATGCGAGGAAGGTTAAGCTCGGTCAATGCTATGTGCGAGGAAGACTAAATCTGGTCACAGAACTAACAAAAATTCAAGTTTTATACATTTCTTCAATCAAAAACACAAAACTTCAAGAATTTATACTCAAAAATGGATCAAAATCCAAAATTTTATGAGTTTTGACCAAGAACACAAAGTTTTTCAAAATCCATAAATCTTTAATATCGATGATCAAATCACAAAATCGAAAGAATAACAATGATTCACGATGTAAAAATACACATAATGATCATCATTTTAACAATCAAACACCCAAAAATGAAAGATTTGAGAAGAATTTTATGAAAAAACGTGAAGAACACTCAAGAACACTTTGATGAATCTTAAAATAATACGAATTTCCAGAAAATTGTGCAACTTTGTATGATTTCTGCAATCAAATTCACTGCAAATCCGCTCTGATACCAATTGTGTGTCCCAAACTTCAATAAATCTTCATTCAAGAACTCTATAAATGGCAATCTTCAAGTATAAGAATTTTGAGAGAAAAAAGTCAAACATTCAAAGGTCTTGTTTATTTCACTAAAGCTCAATATTACAAGTAATGACTCAATTAAGCTCCCCTTTCCTTACCAACTTCAAAACAAGACTTATTTATAGGTCAAACGAAAATACAAAAGTCAAAGTCAACTATCAAGAATTACAAAGTCAATCTTTCAAGAATGAATACAATTAAAACTCTAAAACTCAATCCTAACAGAACACACTAGACTAGACTAACCCAAGAATTACTGGCTATTGGGAAGATAATTCCTGCATCTAACCATTTTAAAATTTCCTTCTTCACTACATCTTTCATGACAGGGTTCAACCTTCTTTGTGGCTCTATGGATTTGAAGTTTTTATCTTCTAAGATGATCTTATGTTGACAAATAGAGGGACTAATTTTTTAAGGCCAACAATGGTGCATCCTAAGGCTTTTGTGTGCAATTTCAACATATCTACCATTTTTTTTTCTTGATGCAAATCTAGGGTAGATGAGATGATGACATACAATTTGCCTTCTTCTCCTAGAAAAGCATACTTCAAATGAGATGGGAGTTGCTTCAACTCCAAGTCTGGTGGTGATATGATGGATGGGGTGAAGTCTTTTTGCTCATTATTTTCCAGCAGCTCAAATGCTTCAGCATCTACTGGGAAAACATCATTCCTTATTGACACTACTTCCTCAACAGTCTCTACCTCTATTGCCTCATCATTGTTTTCTTTCAACTTAAGGGCTTCTTGGACTCCTTCCTCATGACATATTGATTCTATCTCACTAATCTTTGAACAATCTTCCAAATAGTCAGGGTATTAAAAAGAATTGAAGACATTAATTGCGACTTTTTGGTCCTAAAGTCTCACAGTCAGCCTCCTTTCTAGACATCTATCATAGTTCTTCCAGTGGCTAGGAATGGTCTCCCTAAAATGACAGGAATTTTCTTATCAACCTCAAAGTCCAAAATGATAAAATCTGCCGAAAATATAAACTTATCAACTTGCACTAAAACATCCACAATCTTTCCCTTAAAGTATGCAAATGATTTGTTGGTCAATTGAAGTGTAACAGTGCTAGGTCTAGCCTCACCTATGCCTAAGGTTTTGAAAATAGATAAAGGGATGAGATTGATACTTGCACCTAAGTCACACAAAGCTTTCCTAATCTCCTTCCCACCTATAGAGCAAAGAATAGTGAAACTCCTTGCATCTTTATGCTTAATGGGTATGTTATTGGTCAAAAGTGCACTGCATCCTTTCATAAAAGCTACAGTTTCATATTTAGTTAACTTCTTCTTCTTACTTAGGATTCTTTGAGGAACTTAACATAATTAGGCATTTGCTCAATTGCCTCAACAAGGGTTATGTTGATGTGCAACTCTTTAAACACATCCAAGAATTTATTAAAATGCAACTCTTCTTTCTCATTCCTTAACCTTTGGGGTTAAGGTACATGAGGATGAACTGGTTTATAACAGTTTTGCTTGAATATGTTGAACATGATGGATATTGTATGCCTTGGGTCTTTGTTATACATTCTTGTGGCATAGATAATATTTCAACATCAATCTTAGGGGTCTCTTTAACCTCAGTCCCTTCAGACTTTTTCCTAATGGAATCTTCAAGAAATAGTAAAGGGTAGCATAATCCTGAGAGGACAGAAGTGGTGGCCTCAGATGATTGTTTTTCTAAACAGGTTTGGTAGGTTTTTCCTTAACAAGGGCCAATGTTGTAGCATCAGTTTTTGACAAAATTAGTTCATGATCTTTTTGCACTGCCTCTGTTAATTCCTTCCCAATTCTAAGGGTCACTACCTTCACATGTTCTTTAGGAACTTTTGTGTTATGGAGCAAGGTACCAAGGGCTCTATTAATTTGATTAAGTGCAAGTTGAGTGACTTGTGTTTCCAGATTTCTGATAGCAGCACTTTCCTGATTAAAAAGAGAGTGATTTTGGCTCAGCTATTGTTGTTGATCTTGAGACTGAGCCACCAAGCCTTTTATCATAGCTTCCAAAGAAGATGATGATTTAGCATGTGGAGGTGGCTTGTTTTGAAAAGAAGGTTGAGCATCTTGAAAATTTTGGTGATGATTTTGTGAGTTAGAGTTGCTTGCATGTTGTTGTGGTTGAAAATTTGAGGTTCCTTCTTGTTTATGAACAGGTGGATTCAAACTTGGACTATTCCAAGAAAAATTTGGATGTTGCTTCCAACTAGCATTGTATGCGTTGGAATAGGGATTAGATCTATTATGAACATAGTTGACAGATTCAGAATTATGAGGACAATGTTTATAAGAATGTTCTCCCATACAACAAAGACATTGTACTGAGAGGACTATTGGAACAGGTGTAGTAAAAGTTTGTTGCACTTTTGGCCAGAAGTTAGGTTTTTAAGCATGTTGTCCATGGAAGTGAGTTGTGATGTTAATGCAGTGTACGCATCTACATCATGAATTCTATCAGTCTTCTTTTGTATTTGGGTACGTGAATCAGCCCAATGTCCATTGTTTGTTGAAATCTTTTCAAAAATTTCATACCCTTTATTATAGGTGCTAGATGTAAAGGCTCCACCTGCAAAAGCATCAAGCATTTGTTTAGCCATGGGAGTTAACCCATTGTAGAATGTCTCAAGTTGAATACAATAAGGATTGCCATGGTGAGGGAATTTTCTTAACAGTTCTTTGAACCTCTCCAATGCATCAGTAACAAATTCATCGTCCAATTGTTTAAAAAGACAGATTTCAATTCAGGACTTAGTTTTCCTGGTGGGTGGAAAATATTTTCGCAAAAATTTCAACCATATTATTCCGCGATGGCATAGAACCCGATGGTAATGAACTTGTTGGGTTCAAGATTGTGCTAATATATTGTATTCAAGTTCTCTCATTTTGTAATAGTTAGTTTTATTACTTTCTTAATATAAATAGATTTTTAGTAGCTTAATTGTAATTAGTTGTTGCTAATCACTTTTGTAATCTCTCTCAAGAAATATACTTACAAAGCTTGGTGAAATTCTCTCTTCTCTCAATTGTGTTCTTGAAGATTTATCTGATTTCATTGATATTTGGGATTCACAATTGGTATCAGAGCATAGGAGTAGCAATTTGATAGAAGGATTACACGATTTTCGAGGAATTTTGCACGATTTTTTGGATTTTAGTCACTGTTCATCGCCTGTGTTCTTCGCGTTCTTGACAGATTCTTTATTTTTCTACTCTAATCTTGTCATTTTTGAGTGTTAATTGTTAAAATTTGGTGCACGAAGTTCGCAATTACATTCTGATCATAATTGATTCACACGATTTTACAAAATAATAAGTTTTGAGGCAATTTTGAAGGATTTTTGGACTTTTAGAAAACTTTCTGTTTGTTAAAAAGTTCTTAAATTTTCGAGTTTTGATCCAAAATTTTGATAAAAAGTTGATAAAATTGTGTTTGTGATTGAAGATAAATCGTACAACTCTTTGACCTATTTAGGATAAATCGTACACCACTTTGTGCAATTTGTGACTTGTCAATTTATGAGTTGTGTGTGCGATTTATTGGTAATCTGAGTAACACTCTGTGCTATATAATGTTAAATCGATTGTAACTATGTGCGATTTAGAGTTAAACCGTTCAATACTTTGTGCAATTTAGTTGTTATCCGCTTGATACTTTGCGTGATTTAATATTGATCATATTGTGAATTGTGCGATTTAATGTGCGGACTTTGACTTTGACCATACTTGTGCGAATTTTGACTTTGACCATATTTGTGCGGATTTTAACTTTGACTTGTATTGTCAAGCGATTTGTAAAAGTTTGATTGTGATAATTGATCGGATTAAATTTGTTGACTTGTTTGACTTCTTGACTTGTTGACTTTTTGTGTCCGTATTGAGTTTTGTTAATTGTGAATTTTTTGACTAAGTGTTTTGTCCGGATAACTAATCCGAATAAACTGTGTGATTTGCTTAGATTTGACAAACTTAGTTGTTTGGACTTCCAATCCGGATAAGCTTGTTTGGACTTCTAATCCGGATAAGTCTGAGTGCTTAAATTTTCTAAGTGTTGAATGTGTGTAAATTTCCTGTGTGCGATTTTTTTGAGATATTATTGAATTTTAATCCTTTAAAATCAAATTTTGAACTGCAGAAGATCCGATATCTTTTTAATCAGATAAAATGAGTTCAAGAGAAGCGATGGCAGTTGATACTTATAACAAGCCACCAGTTCTTTTCAGAGGAGACTATAACCAATGGAGAGACAGGTTTCCCAATGTTATTGAACGTATGAAATAAGGAGAGCTGATAATGGAATCATTAATGGAAGGACCAGCTGTATTTTGGAGAGAAACACCTGTTATTCCTGCTGAAGGCAGACCTGCTCAAAGAGTGATCAAAGAGAAATCCAGATATACAGCTGAAGAAAAAGAAAGAGCACATGCTGATGTGTTGTGCAAATCTTATATGATGCAAGCGGTGACTAATGACATTTATACAAGTATCGACAGTCATAAAGCTTCTGGACACAGTATGTGGATGCAAATAGAAAAGATGATGATGGGTTCTAAGGTGGGAACTCAGTTGAAAATCACAAACTGCATTTCTGCTTATGAGAAATTCAAGGCTAGAGAAGGTGAGAGCCTTGATGATGTGTATGACAGGCTAACCAGACTGCTGAATGAGCTTATAAAGATTGGCATTTCTAAAACTGTCATTGAAGTAAATGTTAAATTCCTCAGCAATTTGCAATCGGAGTGGAAGCCTTATGCCAATCATATCAGATTTAATAAATCCTTATATGATATTGATATTCACGAGGTTTATGAAACTCTGAAACAGAATGAGGAAGATGTTTTAGAGATCAGAGACTTAAAGAAGAAAAAGAAAAAGGAAGTTACTAATCCTTTGGCCTTTGTTTCTGAAAATAAAATAGAATTAAGTCTGGTAAGCAAGTAAAAGAGGTCAGGCAGACAAGCGAATCGTCTAGTGAAAGCAGTGATAGCTCTGACTCGGACTCAGAAATGAATGAAATTAAACAGGCCATGGCAATGCTGTTCAAAGCCTTTCAGAAGAAGTTTCAGAAGAAACCGCACTCTAATAATCAAATATTCTCTTCGGGTTGAAAATATGAGTTTAAAGACAAATTTGGAGAAAAGAAGAAATATGGTGAAAAGAGGTATGGGAAAAAGTATGAGAAGAAACCTGAAGAGAATAAGAAGTTCGTGAAAGGAGTGGCAGATGAGAACACCAAATGCTACAATTGTGGCAAATTGGGACATTTTGTTGTTAACTGTAGAAAGCCGGTTACAAGAAATATCGACTATTATAAAAATAAGTTTCTCCTGTCAAAACAAAGAGATACGGGAAAGACATTAATGGCTGAAGATGACCATTGGCTAAATTTAACTGATGAGGAAGATGAGTCAGAAGCTGTGGCTCACATTTGTCTGATGGCAAGGACTGATATAGATTCTTCTGATGAGTGTGAAGAGGAGAATGTTGAGCTGAATGATGAGGTATTGGAAAATTCATGCATATATCAGATGCAAAAGATGATGTCCAAACTTCAAAGTTTTCAGCAATAATTAAAATCTGAAAAACAACGTACAAATAATCTGGAAAAAGATTTACAAATGCAAAAAGAAAAATACATCAAGCTTTTTGATGAAAATGCTGGAAATTTTGATTGGGCACAATCTTTATTATCTGAATCAAAATCTTTTCATGAAAAATCAAACATCTTAAAATATGAATTATCAGATTCAAAGGACAAATATAAGTCTTTAGAATTAGTGATTGAAGAATTAATTGTTAAAATCAGTAAGCTTGAATTACGAATTATAGATTTAAATGAAAAACTGAAAACTAAAGAGGAAAAGTTATATAAGAGAGGGTAAACTGATCAAACAATTTTTCTAAACAAACCCTCTGAGACAAGATTTTTTAACCCTTGGGAAGGGTTAGGGTATGAAAATCCAAACCGTTTAGAAAAAGGCTTTATATTTTACCCCAACCCTGTATAAATTTGAATATCTTGACTGTGGTCCCGAGTTTCAAATTAAATTTACAAAATCTTCTAATGAAGTCGAAGAACAAGAAGATTTTAACAGAAAAAGAAAAGACAAAATGCAAGTTCCGTTTGATTATACAAATCTAAATGACAGCTATAAAATACAAGTATTTGCACTTTCAACAGATTATTTTCATAGTTATTCAAAAGCAGAGCTTGAATCTAAACCTGCTGAACCAAAACCTTATACACCAACATTAATCTTAGAAAAACAAGTGGTTCAGTTAGAGAATATTTTGAATGAAGAAAGGCTTTCATTTAATAAACAAAAACAATAATTTCTTAATAAAATTGAAAATTTAGAAAATTCTAAAGTCAAACCGGAACGAGTTGAGTCTGAATATTTTTCATGTACAAAATCTGTAAGTGACACTTCTGAATCAGAAGAATTAAATGTTTTAAATGAAGAAATCAATTTTTCTGACATCTTGAACTCAGATAATTGTTTAGATGATGAGATTGCTCAGTTTGATTTCTCAAAGAAACTTCCCAGTCACGAGGATTTTATTGTTAAAAATGAAATGACTGAGGATTCCGACATAGCTTCAGATTTTAAAAAGACTTTCAATACAAAACATGTTTCTGAGAATTCGTATTGTAAAAAGAATAAATCTAAAAAGAATTCGAGGAAACAGAAGAAGCTTATTGAAAAGAAAATTAAACAAAAGGTTCATCGTTCATTTAAATCTAATGATTTTATTTCTCCTATTTCAGATAACGCATTGAAGTTTAAGAAGGTGTGGAGAGTGAAAGATGAAGATAAATCATTGAATCAACAGAAGAAGAATAGTTTTGTTGATTCTTTATTAAATAATTCAGCATTGAATAATACCGTACACATATATTCAGTAAATGAATTGTTTGATATCAAGAATAGTAAAAATAATTGTTCTCATAGTAGATTGGATGAGATGTTTATGTCTTTTACTTCTTTTAAACCTTATCCTGTTATGCATTCTACTCTATCTGCTTTATCAAAGAAAATCAATTTTAAAGAGCGTTGGTTTGGTACTTATAGTATACCACCAACAAAATATGATCTGAAAGGACAAATGGTTACCAAAACCCAATTGATTCATTATGCAGGTAAACCGGCATGTGTGGTTCTTAGACTCAGGATGTTCTAAGCACATGACTGGTAGAAAATAACTCTTATCTAATTTTGTTGAATTTTTTGGAGGTACGGTAAGATTTGGTAATGACCAATACGCGCCTATCCATGGATACGGTGACGTAATTTCTGGAAACTTAATGATAAAGAAAGTGTCGTATGTCGAAGGACTTGGATATAATCTTTTCAGTATAAGTCAATTCTGTGATAAAAATTTAGAAATTTGTTTTAAAGCTAACCAGTGCAACATCCATACTACTGATGGTGAGGAGCTACTAGATGGAATCAGAAGATCAAACCTCTACACAATTGACCTATCAAATACACAAGTGGATACTGAAGTCTTCTTGATATTCAAGGCATCCTTGAAGCAAAATCTGTTGTGGCATCGGCGTCTTTCTCATCTCAACTTCAAAAATCTGAACAAGTTGGTTTGTGACAACTTGGTTAAAGGAATTCCAGACTTAAAGTTTCATAAAGACCATGTGTGCAGCGCGTGTGAAATGAGTAAACTGAAGAAAGCTTCACACAAGTCGAAAACAAAGTTCAATAACGATCGTCCTCTTCATCTACTCCATATGGATCTTTGTGGTCCTATGAGAGTACAAAGCATAAATGGAAAGAAGTATGTGCTAGTCATTGTCGATGATTACTCAAGATATACATGGGTTCATTTTCTGAGGTCAAAAGATGAAGTAGCTGAGACAATTATTTCATTCTTGAAGACGGTTCAAATTAATCTACAACTGGCAGTTCAGAAAATCAGAACTGATAATGGAACTGAATTCAAGAACAGTATTCTCGGTTCATTCTTAGAATCCCATAGTATCATACATACTTTCTCAGCAGCTCGGACACCGCAACAGAATGGGGTCATTGAACGGAAAAAATAGAACCTTGGTGGAAGCGGCTCGTACACTCCTGACTTGCTCTAAGCTTCCATTATTTCTTTGGGCTGAAGCAGTGGCGACTGCATGTTTTACCCAGAACCAATCTCTTGTACACAAAAGGTTTGGTAAAACTCCATACAAAATTATAAATAAATGAATACCTAATATCAAATTCTTTAGAGTACTTGGTTGCATGCATTTTATTTTAAATGACAGAGAGGACAGAGGTAAGTTCGATGTGAAGGCTGATGAAGCGGTATTCATAGGATACTCAAAAACGTCTGTTGAATACAGAGTCTACAATAAAAGGACAAAAATCATCAATGAGAGCGTCAACGTTTCTTTCGATGAAGTGATTTATGTGGCTTCTGAACAAAACGGTTCAGGACCCGGGCTGATAATTAACACTTCGCAGAATGCAGATAAAATTGAATCTTCGAATTCTAATCTTTCTGATTTAGATTCCTTGTTTGCGATTTTTTACGAGGAATATTTTGATAATAAATCTAATAAGTCCAATGATCTGCCCAGGAATGTTCAAACCGAATCTGGTCCATCTGCTGATGTTCCAGTAACTGAAACTAAAGAAGAATCAGAGGAGGTTGATGAAGAAATACAAATGGAAACTCCTGATTGTCCAGTTCAGTGTGAAGAGGGCTTAAATACTGATTTGTCAGAGGTGTCGGTCGTTCAAGATGAAAATACCTTACCTCAGTCAGATATTCAGCCTATTTCAGTTCCAAACAATGAACCTTCACCTGAACTTGTTACTCACAATTCCCCCAATGCTTATACTGATCAAAATTCAGATCAAAGTTCTTATATTCCCCTACCTCATAGCAAAAAGTAGACCTGGGATCATCCAATACATCAAATTATTGGTGATCCATCTGCATCTATTCATACTCGGTCTGCTTCTGCTAATGAGTGTCTTTATTCCACTTTCCTAAGTAATATTGAACCAACTAAGGTGTCTGAAGCCTTAGCAGATCCGGACTGGATAATTGCAATGCAAGAGGAGCTGAATCAGTTTGAAGCACTAAAGGTCTGGAGATTTGTGACAGCCGTCAAATTCGAACTTCCATGTTAGCTCTTATTAAGTTTATATTAGTGTTATTGAAGTTAATTTATAGATTAGGAGTTATTTAGATTAATTTAGTTGAGAAATTTTAAGAAATTCCGATAGTTGCTTAGAAAGTCCGGTTCCGGTCCGAAGTTATCCGAAATGTCCTATACAGTACCAAATGCTCTAAATTATACCCA
>NW_020201517.1:0-1475 GCF_001531365.2 Cynara cardunculus var. scolymus
GATCCTAGTCAAACAAAGTATTTTAATGAGTCCCTTATTTGATCACATTTTTAAGGTTCAACAAGATTTTATCTTGCATCCGAGAGATTTTTAGCGATATTGTAGGTTTATTGCAAAACATAGATTTTCGGTATCGAAATCACGTTCGGGGTTGGTAAGATGGTCATGCATTTTGGTCCTTTATTCAACTCCAAAAATTATGAAATTTTGATATGTTTTAGCACAATGAGTCTAGTACCTACTGACCAGATTTCAAGATTTTTAGAAAAGCATAAGTCTTTCAAACAGTAGACTTTTTAAAGTCTCGACAGTAAGTTGAGCTGTTGCGCAACCTTTTTTTACAGACTGTTTGGGGATCTTAAACATGGAAATTTTAAGAACGGCCAGTGGGGTTTGAAAGACAACTCAATGAACTTGATTTAAAAAAAATCATATTATTTGGACATTTTATGAGTAAGATATGCCTCCCCAAAGTCAAGGTCAGATTCTGCCAAAAGCTGATGGCCGACTTTTGTATGTGTATTGAGTTTACCAAAAGTTATTCTTTTGTTTTGTCTCCATTATGATGGGTTTTCTTTTCCAAGATGTGATACTAGATTTATTAAAGAGGTTTTATCTCTTTTTGGCCCTCTTCTCACATATGTAAGACCCATTTTTCACAACAACCAACTATGAAATGATTATTTAGCCATCTTCACATCCTTTGCTTAGATTTTGAATGTTCCAAGATCAAGATTGTTTTTGGCACACGGAATGTGTCATTTTGACCATTTGCATGATGAAACTTTTGTACAAAATGTGAAGGAGATCAAGAATGGATGTAGGATTAAGAGAATGCAATGTAGGTTAAACCTTACATATTGCATAAGATGTTCAAAACTCTAAAAATGCAAGAATTAATGACATGCGATGAGGGAAAAACCACTCTTATCGTATTTTGATGAGTAAAAATTTATATCATCTTACAATGAGGGTAGTTCCACTCTAATATGTAAGATGATATAACAATTATTTTAAGGAAAATCCCAACTTTGGTTGGTCATAGATGATTTCCATAGCATAAATGCATGGTTGATGCATCTACCAACGTTAGGAGAAGAAGATAGTTTGAAAAAAGGAGTTTTAGATGAGGAAACATAAACAAAAATTACCTTAGATGATCTTGAAATATTGAAGAACTCTTGAATGTAAGAAGGAATTGTAGAGAGAAGTAGGAGGATTTCTAGAGAGAGGTTAGAGAGAGAGAAAATGTTGTGGAGACAGAGAGTGAAATGAGAGAATGAGAGTTGTGAGTGAAAAAAAAATTCTTTTTATAGGTAGAAAGAGGAAGGGGGGGCTGGCCATGGAGTGGGCCTATGGGCCCTCTCTCTCATTTTTTTTTTTGTAAAAAGATTAGCCCAATACTTAAAAGTTGGGTACTTTTGTGAGAAATTGAGAAAATGGCCCAAATTTCTATTTTATGAGATAAATAAATT
>NW_020201517.1:2257-2965 GCF_001531365.2 Cynara cardunculus var. scolymus
TGGAGTGCTTGGCATTATATAATAGAATGGCTAAAATCGGGCATTGGTATCGAAAACGGGCATTTTTCGCGCTTTTTGCATAACGAAATGCAGTTTTTTTTTTTAAAAATATTTTTAAGGGAACTCGTGTAAATTGAATACTTTTAATATTATTTTATGATCTTGTCTTATCAGTCTGATAGGCAGAACAGGGACCTGCCAATATCGTTAAATCGGTTGCGCGCGCAGAACCCAAAGTTGTCTTAAAAATGCCAAAGGCAATATATTGAGCTATAATTTACCAAAATTAAATATTTGGGATATAATATTAATATAATCGTTGTACAGAACCCTGTTCCATTAATAAAATCAGTTAAAATAAGTGCTAACCTGAGGTGGGAAGTTGAGGGTTGTCACATTCTTTAAACTTCAAACTCTTAGATACAGAAGATATCACAGAATGCATGAATTTGTATGGTCTAAAAGAAGTAAAAGACTTAAGAAATTCATTCACTCTACACGGAGAACAACTGTTTTTACTATTTCTAATATCAAATAATTCATCAACTTAATATCTTATTACAGATTTATTCAATTTCGAATCATTTAATATAGATTTAGTAAAATTATTYTTCTTCAGTTGAGTAGATGATTTGTCTTCTTCTTTTACTCTCCAATATGTCTTAAACTTCAACGCATTATCTGAAAAAGGAAAAAGAAAATTATCAG
>NW_020201517.1:4482-5116 GCF_001531365.2 Cynara cardunculus var. scolymus
TGAATTCTTTTTGATTTTACTCTTTTTATAATAATCATTCTCGAAAACAGGTTTTTGATTAAAATTGTTTTGAAAATCTGAACCTAAGTCAGAATCCTCAGTCATATTGTTTTTAACAATAAAATCTTCATGACTGGATAAATTATTTGTAAAATCAAACTTATCAACTTCATCATCTAAGCAAACATCTGAATTTAAAATATTTGAAAAATTAATTTCTTCATTAAAAGCATTTATTTCTTCTGAGTCATTAGCTTCACCTAAAGATTTTTCACACGAAAAATACTCAGACTCAGCATGTTCCGTTTTTCTTATAGAATTTTGTAAAAATTCAATTTTGTCTAAAAATTCTTGTTTTTGCTTATTAAATGAAAGTCTTTCTTCATTTAAAGTCTTTTCCAATTGAACCACCTGTTTTTCTAAAATAAGAGTAGGAGTATAAGGTTTAGGTTCAACTAGTTTTGCTTCAAGCTCTGCTTTTGAATAACTATGGAAAAAATCTGTTGAAACTGCAGAGTCTTGATTTTTGTAACTTTCATTTAGTTTTGAATAATTAAACGGAACTTGCATCTTGTCTTTTCTTTGACGATTAAGATCTTCTTTTTGTTCAACCTCGTCAGAAGATTTTGTAAAT
>NW_020201517.1:6121-10518 GCF_001531365.2 Cynara cardunculus var. scolymus
TTCTGGAATGCTTTAGTCAGCATTGCCATTGCTTGTTTGATCTCTGACATTTCAGAATCTGAATCTGAGCTGTTACTGTCTTCTGTTTCAGACTCACTTGACTGACTAACTTCTTTTACTTGCTTTCCAGATCTGCTTTTTAATTTCTTTTCCTTTCTCTCAGATACAAGAGCCAAAGGATTAGCAACTTCTTTTTCTTTCTTCTTAGCATTTCGGATTTCCAAAACATCTTGCTCATTTTGTTTCAGAGTTTCATAGATTTCATGAAAATCTATATCAGATAACTATTTATTGAATCTGATATGATTGGTAAATGCTTTCCACTCTGACTAGAGATTGTTAAGAAACTTAACATTAATCTCTATTGTAGTTTTAGAAATTCCGTTATTTGTCAGTTCATTTAGCAGTCTGGCAAGCCTATTGTAAACATCATCAAGACTTTCATCTTCTTTAGCCTTGAATTCTTCATAGGCTGAAATACAGTTAGTGATTTTCAGCTGAGTTCCCACTTTCGAACCCATCATCATCTTTTCGATTTGAATCCACATGCTGTGACCTGATGATTTATGACTGCCAATACTGGTGTAAATATCATTAGTCAGTGCTTGCGTCATATAAGACTTGCAGAGCACATCAGCATGAGCTCTCTCCTTTTCTTTAGATGAATATTGATGCTTTAGTTTAGGAACTCTCTGTGCAGGTATGCCTGCTACTAAATCAGCATCTACCTCTAGGAAGAATTCGGCAGGACCTTCCATTAAAGATTTCATTATCAGATCACCTTCTTTCATTCTCTCAATAAAATTCAGGAATCTGTCTCTCCACTGATTGTAATCACCACGAAATAGAACAAGTGGCTTGGTATCAGTACCAATAGCCATTGTTTCTCGTGAACTCATCATATTAATTTGTATGAAATAGGATCAACTGCAGTTCAAAATTTGAATTAAAAAATCAATTTACAAAAATATATCTGATAATATGTAAACAAAACTTCGCACACATTCAACACTTAGAACAATTTATGCACAAACACTTATCCGGATTAGTAATCCGGTCAAGCTTATCCGGATTGAAAGTTCGGTCAACAAGATAGAATATTCAACAAGTTATCCAGATTAGAAGTCTGGACAACAAGCAAACTTATATCGCTCAAAACACTTAACCAAATTTTACCAAATATGCCAAATTCAGACGGATTATGCAAAATGAAATACGGATAAGGCACAAAATTCAATTTGATTTAAAATTGTCAAATCGGAGGTTTTCAACACTTAGTCAAAAATTCCAAAACGAAAATTGGACGTAAAATGTCAACAAGTCAACAAGTCAAGGTCAACTAAGTCAACAAGTCAAAGTACGTATAAGTCCTTTTAAAACAAATTGATGAAAAGTCAAAGAAATCAATTGATCAAAAAGTCAATATCCATTTAATCACCAAAGAATGTACGATCAAAAAATATAAATCGCTCAAGTAGACAAATTCACTAAGTCTTACCAAGCGGATTCTTTAAATCGCTTATTTAAATCGCACAAACCTTCAACGACTTACCAGTCGGATTATGTAAATCGTCCACTAATCCGTTCAAGTTACTAAAGACTTACCGGCCGGATTGTTTAAATCGCACACTAATCCGTTCAAGTTATCAATGGTTTACCAGACGAATTGCTAAATCGCTCAATGATCCGCACAAGTGTTGTCCGGATAAACCTATGTCAAACAACTCAAAATTCACACGGATGTTAAATCGCACAAGAATTAAGCGGATAACACCCTAAATCGCACAAACTTTAAGCGGAGTAATATTCAAACAAAAACACAAAATTTCACACTTTTTACCAAAAATTTGGATCAAAACATGAAAAATTATGAGTTTTGAAGAACATTTTCCAGAATACGAAAAATCAATTTTCGACTAAAACTGGTTTAAAACTTGCTTAAAATAAAAAATAGTGTGAATCAAAATTGTTCGAAATTCAAAAACAAATCTGGCGATGTAAATCTTTACAAATAATACTCAAAAAATATTCGATTTAGGCTCAAAAACCCAATCTGGACGAAGAACACTCAAGAACAGTGATGAACATCTTTGATCCAGATCGATGAATCTTCAAAAATTCGTGAAAATTGTGCAAAATTTGTTCAATCTTCTAATCAAAATTGCTGCAGTCTGCTCTGATACTAATTGTGAAGTCCAAAAATCATACAAACATCATACGATCTTCAAGAATTATGATGAATAGAATAGTAGAAAGAATATCTTCAAATAATGATTTGATTAAGAGAGAGAAAAATTACAGCTGAAATTCTTGATTATAATTTGCTAATCACTTGGTAATGACAATTACAAGAAAAAACTATTTATACTATGAAATAGTAAAACTACACTAAGGAGAAACTTGAATACAACTTTAACGCTCTTACTTAAACCCAACAAAAGAGCAAATTGAGGCAGAGATAGAAGAACCAGGACCAGAGGCTGTTAAACTTCCAAGTGGGATATCAAATAAATTGTGACATCCGCCATTTTTGGGCGTCAGGTTAGCACCTTATAGGATTTTTAAAATTAAGAATTATATTAGGATCTAGTCATGTTGATTAGAAATTCATCTGGCTTAGTTCCCAAAATATAGTTTAGAAAATCCTATTTCGATGGGAAACTGATAAAGTTAATTTATGTAATGCCAAATTCAGTAAAATTCTCCAAGCAAAATAAAGTTGATATTATAAAAGTCCAAATTAAATTATAAATTTTTTTTATTTGAATGTTCAAATAATTTTACAAAAATTTGGAATTTTGACCTAATAAAGATATTTTATCAGTATTTGACAATCATATTTATGTTTTACTTTAAATGGGCATTATTTTAATAAAAATAAAAATAAATAAGTATGGACTTGGGCTCTAATAAGCCCAACCCATTTTCTTTCTTTAAATCCACATATAAATACTCCATTTTCTTTGAAAACTCCCATTTTTTTTTTCATCCTCATTTTGCATAAACCTTTCCTCTCACTAACCTCTCTCTCTCTAAACCATACCCCTCCAGCCGATTTCATCATTAAAAATCTGTCAATCTTGAAGAATATTCAAGATTTCAAGCAAAAGGTAATAGACTAGTTATCTTACCTTTATACAATAACAAAGATTCCCATTTTCTACACATTCTTCTTGATTTTTCTAATTAAATTTTCTGGAGAATTCAAAAGGGGAGATTATACATCAAAGACATGAAAATGTCTTCAAAATGATGATAATCTATGATCCACGAGCTTAGAACTCGAGGAAAGTAGGATAAAACCTCATTGCATTTGGAAGTTAATCATTAAAAGATGTATTTTGAAAACTGACATTTCTGTTAGCACTTGTGTCGACTGTATCTTTCAAAATAAAAGTCCAAATGTTCTGATTTTTCTTCTAAAACGTACTTTTCTGAGTTATCTTTCTAATGCAACTAGTCTCATTCAAAAATATTAAGTTTTCAGCCTTCAAGTTCTTGATACAAGATTATGGTGCAAAAAGAGCATTGCTGACAGAATCTTGCATGCATTTTAAAACGGTTATATCTTCTTCAAAACTCAATGAAAATGGGTGATTCTTTTTACTGAAGTTAGCCTTATGTGTTAGCTTTAAAATAAAATTAAAATCACTAAAAAAGGATGAGTTTAGACCCTCAAAATGGTCGTCACTCGAAGAGTGTGCAATCTATCTTGGGGACTATGTCACTCAAAGTTGTAGGGTAATAATGAGTGCCTTAAACCCATCCAAAATTCTTGATATTCTGGAGAAATCTGTTTAACTCATTACTATTGATGATATAAAAATTTGGACTCAAAAAGAGTTATGGAAGGTTCCTTTTAATAGTGATTTGTTAGACCAAAAATTACAGAAACAAAATGTACATTCTGTCCAAATGGCAGCTTTATGTGCAAAGGTCTTTGAGTTTTTTTAAAAATGTATATTTTCTGGACTATTTTTAGCCTCTGTGAAGTGGACCAGAGCCTCTGGTTGTATTGACCAGAGCCTCTGGAGTACCAGAGCCTCTGTGGTCTGTCTATCCTCTGGTCCTTCAAGACGACTATCCTCAAAATCCTATTCTGGATAAGGCTAATCCTATTTTGGATAAGGCTAATCCTATTCAGATTAGCATGAATTACTGCCTATATAAGTAGTGTTTCARSTAGAGAAAAATAAATGAGAGCAAATAKAAAATTCATTGTAAACACAAAGATTYAGATACATCTTATGAGAGTCGATTAGTGTTCTTGAGAGTTTGTARTTTTTCCTTTCAATAAAGAAAGCRCCGTCGATTTCTATTTCATCTTCTTCTTCTACAAATTTCTCTTGAATTTCCTTATTAAATTGTTCTATTGTCAGATCTGGGTTATAACAAGT
>NW_020201517.1:12090-14399 GCF_001531365.2 Cynara cardunculus var. scolymus
AATTACAATGTAAAGAATTACAAAACTTAAATGACAAAATTTTGAAGCTTAGGCCGGATTCTGGAATAGAAGAGTATCAAACTTCAGACTCTGGGAAGTCGTCTACTGCATGCACAAAATCTGACTTGATTGTTCTGTAGACATTGAAGATGAACTCTCTGAAGTTGATCTGAACTTTAATCGCGTCCAAGAGCTAAGACACTTCACCAACCCTGTAATGTCTTCTGTCCACCTCTGCCACAATACACTTGAATATCCAGTCCAATGTTTCCGTTGAATTCTTGTGAGCTTCTGTTGGGTCGAAGAATGTTAGTAGCTCATCCTTATCCAAATACACAAACCCAAAAACGGGATTATGTAGGATGGTGTTTGGATTGTACTTAGATACCCAACTGGGCCTGCTGTAAGGAGGAGTGATCTTTAGATTTTTTCGCTCTAATACATCACTTGCACACGCATACCCTCAATCAGCCTTATGAGCGATATCTGGTATGTGGACCTCCTCTCCATGGTAGAAGTTAAGAATCTTGTGCAAATAGATGACATCATATACACATAGGTTGTGAAGATCAGCATCAGTGAACGTGTAGAGGTTGCCATCTTCTCTCCTTACTAGATACTGTGTGTAGAGCACGGTCTTCTTTAATAAAGTCCTTGGTGAGATTGTCACCAATGTAGTGATCATGTGGCATGAGAAGACCTGCTCACGAGGCCTTGTTAGTCTGGAAAATTGGAATTTAGCTGCGGCAGAGGGGATACCAGTGAGCTCTGGATCATAGGGTGGCTCTGTGTCTGTTACAGAGTAMTTCCAAATAAGCATTTCTTCTGGGGTAGTGACAGGCTCTGTGCGAACATTTAGCGTCAGAATCTTGCTCATAGACTCTAAGATTTCAGAGACACGTCCTCCCGCTTTAGACTCTGGCATCTTCTGTTCTTCTTCTTCTTCCAGAATCGGCCTCTGGGTTGATCCCTATGCAAGGATGGGCTTGACGGTTCCTTACAGGGCATCAAACGTACCCGTGGACGTAGTTTGGACTTGAGGGAAAACGGATGATATGGCCTCGCCCTCTCTGTGGTGCATAGGCACTCTGCCCTTCTTAGCCTGAGCCTCTGCCCGAGATAACTTTAAAACTTTGAGGAGTTCAGGTTCATCAACATGTTTTTCTTCATTGATTGACGCTGAGGATTCTGAGCTCGATGATGAACCCTTCTTTGAAGATTCTACAGCTATGGCCTTTCCCTTGCCTTTAGGCTCTGCAGCCTTTTTCTTGTCTCTTGGAGCTGTAGACTCCCCAATTTTGACACCTCTTGCAGGTGCTCTGGTAGATTTCTTCTTTGCTTTTGGGGCCTTGGCCTTCTTCTTTTCCTCCTTCTTCTCCCCCTCATGACGATCATCATCACCCTTATGATCGTCATGGCTCTGGATGGCATCAGCCTTGCATGAAGTTAGGGGAGCCCTCCTCAAATGACGCAAAATCTTAGTGGCCGCCTTGTACATTTTCTCTATCACCTTCTCGGCACCTGCAGAGGCATTCATCACATCAAATTCTGTGGCCCATTTGAGTTTGGAGACGCTGCTGAGGACTTCTGCACGAAGGAGGTCACCTTCTTTTACGAGCTTGGAGGTGCAGTCTCTGATGAGATCGTTGGATGTAAGGATCTCCATTTTAAGTGCTCTGAGATGGCCGGTCATAGAATCCCCTAGGGCATCCACCATAGCGTCCAGCTCTCTGCGAGTAGCCAAGTGATTGATGTTTGCCCTTGAGGTTGTCCAGTCGATACCATAGGTGACTGCAGAGGAGAGCATCTCCTTGATTTCATATCTAAACGATGAGTAGTTCGTGTAGCCTGCAGAGATGAAATCAGCTGCAAACTTGGCGGCCATCTATGTAAGTTCGTCCTTGAGCGTTTTGATGGAGGAGGGGTTGAGTGACACCGCTTGGAAGGCCTCTGTCAAATCATCCTTCTTAATGACAGAGCTCTGAAGGGTTATCAGGTAGACTTTAACTCTGCAGTGGTGGCAGATAACTCCTTCAGAGCCTCTGTAAGCGGCGATAGATCCTGTGACTGCGATCGTGAGATGAACAAGCTTTGCAACTCGTCCATCTTTTTGAACAACTCTGTGGAAAAGGCATTAAGCTCCCCCATTGTCACATAATCGTTCTAGGAACTCGGACCACCAACACAAGGTGTTCCTTTAGGCTCGGTGCTTGAGGCGCCCTCAGCGGCTGGCATTTCGTAGCCTGCTCGGGGACTTCCACCGTATCCTTGCACATCTCCTTGAGGAGAGCCTAACGGTGTTCTGTAGA
>NW_020201517.1:16840-18328 GCF_001531365.2 Cynara cardunculus var. scolymus
TTTTGAAAACTCCCCCTCTTAGCCAGCTTCCTTGGCTCCCCCTTGAATAAAAACCATTTTAAAATCCTTCAGAAGAAGTGTCCACAGAAGATCCGTTCAAAGAGCCTCTGTAAGCAGTCATAGAGGTTCTGTGAAAAGACTTATGTGAACTAAAATATTTTATTGTTCAAAAGGTTTTATCTTTTTAAAACACAAACTCCCCCTTGAACCATGCAAGCCTCTGCTTGGTTAAACCTGTAGACTAAAGAATCAAGTGAAAAATTATTCAAGAAATTTAAATTATTCACAAAATTAAATTTAAAAGAAAAAGTATGTACAAAAAGAATAAAGAATTAAGACGACCACCACCTAAGACTCTGGACACAACATTCCAATTTTCTCCAAAAGAAAATTCAATCTTTTCTCATCTAGGGCTTTTGTAAAAAGGTCAGCTAATTAAAATTCAGATTTGGCAAAATATAATTCGACGTTACCTTCCTCAACTTGATGCTTAAGAAAATGGTACCTTATGTCGATATGTTTTGTCTTGGAATGTTGAATAGGATTGGCTGAGATTGCTATTGCACTTTTTGAATCGCAGAGAATGGGGATTTTCTTAACAGAGTAGCCGTAGTCGCGATGTTGGGTCTGCATCCACAGAGCTTGTGAACAACAGCTCACAGCAGCCACATATTCAGCCTCTGCGGTGGAAGTTGGAACACAATTCTGTTTCTTTGACGACCAACTCACCAATTTTCCTCCAAGGAACTGGCAGCTCCCAGAAGTGCTCTTTCTGTCAATCTGGCATCCTCCATAGTCTGAATCTGTGTATGCCACTAGGTCGATGTTTGAATGCAGAGGGTACAATAGTCCAAGTGTTGGTGTCTTCTTCAAGTAGCGCAGGATCCTCTTAACTGCACAAAGATGTGATTCTTTTGGGTTAGCCTGATATCTAGCACATAAGCATGTAGAAAACATAATGTCAGGCCTGCTGGCAGTTAAATACAATTTAATAAGAAAATTCAAGAGAAATCTGTAGAAGAAGAAGATGAAATAGAAATCGACGGCGCTTACTTTATTGGAAGAAAAAATTACAAACTCTCAAGAACCCTAATCGACTCTCATAAGATGTATCTGAATCTTTGTGTTGACAATGAATTTTCTATTTGCTCTCATTTATTTTTCTCTACCTCAAACACTACTTATATAGGCAGTAATTCATGCTAATCTGAATAGGATTAGCCTTATCCAGAATAGGATTCTGAGGATAGTCGTCTTGAAGGACCAGAGGATATACCAGAGGATAGACAGACCACAGAGGCTCTGGGACTCCAGAGGCTCTGGTCAATACAACCAGAGGCTCTGGTCCTCTTCACAGAGGCTCTGGTTCAGGTGTCTTCACAGAGGCTCTGGTGAATCTTCCAGAGGCTCTAGTCCCGCTTACAGAGGATCCGGTCGTCCATACTCGGTCGATTTAGCACAGCGGCTGGTCTTCTTCCAGACTTAGAC
>NW_020201517.1:20122-26996 GCF_001531365.2 Cynara cardunculus var. scolymus
GCTTGATTCAAATGAAGATAAATTGAATAACCAAAGCAAACACCATTGATATTGAAAAGCAGAGAGAAGAATTAACATTTAAACTTTATKACTTCAAGAAACAGCAGGTCAATTYAAAGAAAATTGACAGAATTGCTGTTAAGGGSAAAACATGAAGGAAATTGCCATAAACATGTAGGATTGGTGATTACAGGCAAACGAAAAACTTAAGCTATTATAGATTCAAATCCACAAAAAAGAGAGAAAATGAAAGAATACTCAAGATATGGTCGATAAATATATGTTTGGCAAATAAAATGCCAATTGCCTTAGGCTGTGAGTACCACGAACTCTTGCTAAACGCCTACGCATAGATTTAACAAAATCATGGGTCAATAAGTCGACTGACTCCAAGAAACTCTATAGACATTTAAATATATGATGAAATCAKAGTTTTTGGGACCAAACTGCAGTCGAACAGGAAGCAGTTCATGAGAGTATTCTTCAAGAAAATTGAATCTACTGCMAGAAMAATCTTATCGATAGAAGTTAATCGATTTGGCTTTGATACCACTTGTTATAACCCAGATCTGACAATAGAACAATTTAATAAAGAAATTCAAGAGAAATTTGTAGAAGAAGAAGATGAAATAGAAATRGACGGCGCTTTCTTTATTGAAAGGAAAAATTAYGAACTCTCAAGAACCCTAATCGACTCTCATAAGATGTATCTGAATCTTTGTGTTTTCAATGAATTTTCTATTTGCTCTCATTTATTTTTCTCTACCTGAAACACGACTTATATAGGCAGTAATTCATGCTAATCTGAATAGGATTAGCCTTATCCAAAATAGGATTAGCCTTATCCAGAATAGGATTMTGAGGATAGTCGTCTTGAAGGACCAGAGGATAGACAGACCACAGAGGCTCTGGTACTCCAGAGGCTCAGGTCAATACAACCGGAGGCTCTGGTCCTCTTCACAGAGGCTCTGGTTCAGGTGTCTTCACAGAGGCTCTGGTGAATCTTCCAGAGGCTCTRGTCCTGMTTACAGAGGCTCYGGTCGTCCATACTYGRTCGATTTAGCACARCGGCTGGTCTTCTTCCAGACTTAGAYGTTTTGGCACAGTAGCATCTTCAGATGTTCCATCTTTAGCCCCGATTGCTTAATAAAACTTTTTGAGATAATTATTAGGATCAATTTGATGCTAACATTCCAAATAAAGTCCCCGTCCGTAAACGCTACTTGTTAACTCGGGCATGTCCCCGAGCCGTGGTATTTATGGATAGCCGCTATTGTGTTCACAGTCCCACCCAGAAAGGGGTGCACGTTACCTACGTTTTATTAGTCTAATCATGTGGAATTTGGACCATCGCTGAATTAGTACTGTTACGAACTGTGGGACATAAGTGAGTATGCGGGCTACTTATGGTCGTTAATAAAATAATGGGGCACATTGGTCAGGAAAGGCTCAGTAGCGTCTCAAGTTTTAATCATCGTTATAGATTTACATTTATCGGGTGCAAGTTCATGTATTAGTTTACGAGAAATGTTTTAAGCATTGTAAATAGTTTTGTACATATGAAAACCTGTGAACTCACCAACTCCTTGTAGTTGACGTTGTTTTATGTTTCATGCTTTTCAGTACGTAAGTAAAGAAGTGAAGTTTTTGGAGCATATTTGTAACAACAATGATTTTGTGTATTTTGTAAACTTGGTTTTGAAGTATTCAAACACCAACTTGGTTATGGATGTAGTCTTGTAATGCTTATGGTGTTATTTATTATTTGTTGTTGTGACACGCTTACCTGTTACATCTCGTGTTTCCGCTTTAACGGGGTGTGACATAAATCTGTTCTAGTAATGGAGCAGAAGAAAAAGATTCCCATATGTCCTGATTTTGTGGACATGAGCTTAAAAGTCAAGTCTTCTCTAGAGTCAGAGAAGGAAAACAAGGCTAAGAAACCCAAACCTTCCATCTCTACGTCTAAAGTTTCTGAATCCAATTTAGTTCACTCCAGAACATAAAGAAAAATCCACCCCTAATTCCAAGTCAAATTCCTTTGTTTCAAATAGGCCTCTGAAGGCCAAAGGAGTAAGAAGGGAGAAAGGAAGGCCCGAGATGACAAAGGCCAAATTTTCTAAACAATCAAAACTAAATAGAAAGTTCATTTAAACTAACAATGCTAGGAATTATTGTAATAATTTCTTTTATGAAAACAATAAATTGTTTTGTTATCAAAATTGTGTTTATACTTGGAAATGTCTTTCTGTGCGGCAATAATTAAAGCAACACCTTTCTAGTCCCAACTGTATTCTCTCTGGGTCATCAAAAAATAATTTCAAGAGGACCCAGAAGAAGCAAACTCTTAAGGCCAAATCTGGCAAACCAGACCGCAAGTCTGGAAAATTAGGTGTTAAGACAGACCCTCTCCCTAAACCTGCTGTCAAATCGCCAAGCCCTAATCATCGAGGACCCATCATGAAATAGGTACCTAAATCCCTATAATTTGTTTTGCAGAAGCCGCATGTAGAGATTTGGTATCTTGACTCTAGGTGCACAAGACACATGACCGGCAACAAAAGGTTACTCTCCTCATACAGAGAGAAAATTGGAGGACGAGTAACTTTCAGGGATAACATGCAAGGAGAAATCAAAGACTATGGAGATCTTCACCAAGGTAAGGTTTTTGTCTCTAAAGTTTCTTATGTTTCTGGGCTTAAGCATAACCTTTTGAGCATAAGTCAACATTGTTTGATTCTGGCTATAATGTCAAGTTCCAAAAGGAATCTTGTTCAATATTGTCAGAATCAGGTCAAGAGTTGTTAAGAGCCAACCGTATGGGAAATCTATACCTTATGAACTCAAGAGATAACTCAGACTCTCTGTCTCGTATCTCGTAAATGTGAAGAGGCATGGCTCTGGCACCACAAGCTTTCTCATTTAAATTTTCAAAATATAGAGATGCTTGTGAAAAACAATCTGGTTGATGGACTACCATCAATAAAGTTCGAAAAGGACCACCTTTGTCCTGCCTGTGAAATGGGAAAACTCAAAAGAGTATCCCATAAGGCAAAGACAGATGTTTTTTACGGTAGAAATTTGCACATGCTTCATGTGGATCTCTACGGTCCAATCTCTGTGCAGAGTTTGTCTGGCAAGAAGTATATCCTTGTGCATATTGATGAATTTACAACATATAGTTGGATTGAGTTTGTAAGGCAGAAGTCAGATATCCCAGAGTTGCTGATCAAGCTAATGATCAAGATTCAAGTCCTACTACAGAGCTGAATTCAAAAGCTAAAAAGTGATAATGGTACTGAGTTCAAGAACACAAAAATTGATGCGTACCTTGACAAAGAGGGCATCTCTCAGAACTTCTCTGCTGCAAGAACACCACAATAAAAATGATGTAGTTGAAAGGAAGAATCAAACATTAGTTGAAGTTGCACAAACGATGCTTGTAGACTTTGATCTTCCAACCCATTTTTGGGCATAAGCTATCTCACCGGCATGCTTTATCCAAAATAGAGCAACAGTGGTTAAGAGACACATGAAGATTCCTTATGACCTCATCAACCAAAGAAAGCCTAATGTTAAATTTTTGCATATCATTGATTGCAGATGCTTCTTTTTAAATGACCTTGATCACCTTGGCAAGTTCGACCAAAAGGCCGATGAAGGCAAATTTTTTTGCTACTCCACATAAGCCAAGGCTTGCAGAGTCTTCAATATACGAACCAATATAGTCATGGAAAGCATCAACGTCTCGTTCGACGATAAAGAACTCGTGACTTCAGAGTACTTCAGCTCTGGACTTGATCTTAAATCTGCGACTTCCATTTCTCTATCGAAGTCAAGGGAATTGGAAGTCAGGCAACTATTTGAAGACTGCTTTGGTGATAAGGACATCTCTGCATGTGCACGCAGAGATGACTTTGCATGTGTTCAAGAAGAGACACAAACTGCAAGTACATTTCTGTCCCTTCTAACACCTCTGCTTCCTCTGTCTCTAAACCTGGTTCCTGTGTACCATCATCCGAGGGCAACCAAGGAGAGCCTTCATCACCTTCTATGAGCCGAATGCCACATATAACGACGGAACATGATCCATTGACTCCAACGTCTGTTCCAGCTCCATTGACAAGGTGGACAAAAGATCATCCTCTTCATCAAATTATTGGTGAACCTTCAAGTGGCGTAAAGACAAGAACTGCCACAGCCAATAAATGTTTATTTGTAAACTTTCTAAGCATGGTAAAGCCCAAAAAAGTTCATGAAGCCCTACAACACCCTAGTTAGGTCGATGCCATGCAAGAAGAGCTCCAACAGTTCGAAAGAAACAACGTATGGACTCTTGTTCCTTTACCAAAGGATAAAATTGCAATTGCTACTAAGTTGGTTTTCAAGAACAAGAAGGATGAGGATGGTATAGTAGTAAAAAACGAAGCTAGACTTGTTGCTAAAGGCTACTACCTAGAAGAAGGCATAGACTATGACGAGACCTTTGCACCAGTTGCAAGGGTAGAAGTTATATGCTTATTCGTAGCCTTCTATGTGCATAAAGGATTCCGAGTCTATCAAATGGATGTTAAGTCAGCATTCCTAATGGTAAGCTAAAGGAGGAAGTTTACGTACAACAACCTCTGGGGTTTGAAAGTTCCACAGACCCAAAGTATGTCTAGGTCAATGTACTCAAACAAGCTCCAGGAGCCTGGTATGAACAAATTTCGTCTTTTCTATTATCAAATGGTTTTGAAAAAAGTAAAATCAATACTACATTTTTTATTAAGAGGCATATATGTGGACGACATCATTTTTGCTTCAACGAACCAGAGGCACTATGATAAGTTCTCTACTCCAATGAAAAGTGAGTTTCAAATGAGCATGATAGGAGAATTAACATTCTTCCTCGGCTTGCAAGTAAAACATGGAGAAGACAATATCTTCACTATCCAAGTTAAGTATGTCTCTGACATATTAAAGAAGTACCAAATTCATAACTCTTCCACCCTGAGAACACCAATCGCAACAGGGACAAAGCTTGACACAAATCCATCTCTAAAACTGGTGGATGTTAAGACTTACAGTGGAATGATTGGATCACTGTTGTGCCTCATGGCTAGTCGACCAGATATCATGTTTGCCACTTGTATTTATGTTAGGTACCAAGCTAATCCTAAGGAATCTCATCTATCCGCTGGGTCAAGAGAATCTTTCGATACCTCAAAGGGACTCAATTTTGGGGTCTTTGGTATCCTAAGCATTATGGGTTTGATCTTATCGCATATACAAATTCTGATCATCTAGGATGCAAACTCGATCGGAAGAGTACTTTTGGAAGCTATCAATTGCTTGGCAACAAGCTTATCAGCTAGACATCCAAGAAGCAGAACTGTGTATCTACTTCAACTGCACAAGCAGAGTATATAGCTGTAGCAAGCTGTTGTTCTCAAGTATTTTGTATGAAGACTCAACTCAAAGACTACGACATTGAGTTCGACAAGATTCCCATCCTCTGTGACTCTGAAAGAGCGCTCACGATCATAACAAATCCAGTACAACACTAAAAAACAAAGCACATTATTGTTCGTTACCATTTCATGAAAGACCATATAGAGAAAGGTACGATTGAAATGCTCTTTGTCAGTACAGACCATCAACTTGCAGACATTTTTACTAAATTTCTTGATGAAAAGAGATTTAATTTCTTAGTCAGCAAGATGGGTATTCTCAATCTTTTTTAATTCAGACAGAGCCTCTGTATGTAATATACAGAGCTTTTGCATCCTCTTCGATCATATCTCTATTTGACAATTCCTTCTTCTTCTTCTAGTATCGGCCTCTGGGTGGACCCCTCTGCTAGGATAGGTTTGACAGTTCCTAGAATACTAGAAGAAGAAGAAACCAAAATACCAGAATCTGCCACAGTGGGAAGGGTTACTGATATCCTTGAATCGATGAGCAAAATTCCCATGCAGCAAGTGCGCACAGAGCCCGTAACCACTATGGAGGAGATTCTGCGGTGGCGTTACTCTGCCTTGGACACAGAGCCCCCTTACGATCCAGAGCTTACAGGAATGCCTTCTGCCGCTGCAAAATTTAGCTTCTCAAAACTCACAAGGCCACGCGAGCAGGTCTTCTGAGAGCACGTGATAACTTCTCTTGAAACCATTTCTCCAAGGACTATGTTGAAGAAGACCGTGCTTTGACGGCAACCTCTACACATTCACAGATGCTGACCTCCACAACCTCTGTGTATTTGACCTTATCTTCTTACACAAAATTCTTAACAAGTACATGGAGAGGAGGTCAAGCTAATCGACTTCCCTCAGAAGGATGATCGAAGTAATGCACGCTCAAGTAAAATACTACAGCCAGAAGGACTTCGATATCGCGATGAGGTTGGCCCAAACAGACTTGAAGATTTTCCCTCCGAAGAACAGGCCAAGTTGGTTACTTAGATGTCATCCGAACACCATTGTCCACAATCCTATCTTTGGGTTTGTGTTCTTGGACAAGGATGACATTCTAAGGTTATTTGATCCGACAGACGCGAACAAGTATTCGACAGAGACTCTTGAGTGGGTGTTCAACCTAGTAGCAGAAGAGGTGCACAGAGGGCATCTAAGGGCGGACGAAGTGTCTGGTATTCTGGAAGCAATCAAAGTTCAAGTCTCATTCAGAGAGTGGATATTCAAAGTCTATAAAACTATCAAGTCATATTTGCAATTTTCCGTAGATGACTATCCAGACTCTGCAGTGGACTAATCTTTTGTAATAGTATAGGCCTGAGCAACAATTTTTCAATTCTTTCAATTTATGTAATTCTTTTCAGAGGATGAGTTTAATCTCCTCTTGTAATTCTTTCATTTAGTCATTTCTTGCTTTCAAT
>NW_020201517.1:27321-29749 GCF_001531365.2 Cynara cardunculus var. scolymus
TTTTCAATTCTTTCAATTTATGTAATTCTTTTCAGAGGATGAGTTTAATCTCCTCTTGTAATTCTTTCATTTAGTCATTTCTTGCTTTCAATTGTGCAATTTTATTTTTTCATACTTAGGGGGAGATTGTTAGCTCTAATATTCACTTATTGTAAAAGTATGAAAAAGTATTCTACAAGTGTTGACAGAAGGGTATCTTCCACAGAAGACAATAGAGGACCAGCAACAGAAGTTGTTTCATCGTGCAAGTCAAGAATGACAGAACCTCTGATGTCTCTCACAGAGGTTCTGGAAAATGGTCATATGGCAATAAGAACCTACAAGTCAATTTCAGTAGAGCCTCTGAGATGGCTCACAGAGGGTCTATGGCTTCGTCTTCTGTGAAGATCCTGTTCTGCTGGTTTTCAAAGGTTGTTAGCTGCATGATTTCACTTTCTAGAACGGTCAGTAAGGTCGTTAGGGTCTAGTATAAATAGCAGCTTAGGCCTTTGTATTTAGTGTGCTTCCGTATTGTAATCGTCTATATTTTCAATCAATTGAAAAACCTTTGAAGCTATTCTATTGTGTTCATCTTCTTCATATTAATCTGTGTGTTCTTGGTTAATTACTCTGTTTTGTTCTTATCATTGTTTCTGCTGCACTGTAATCGTCCTAGAGATCATTCAGAGTAAGAGTTCAAAAACCAAAGCTGAATTTACAGGTCCTAACAATTGGTATCAGAGCATGAATTGAATTATCAATCAATTAATTCTGTTTTTGGTATTAATCTACATTTTATAGAACACCAGTCTTCTTCAATTTACCCTGTTTCACTCGATTAAATCAGTTTCATCTGATTCCTATTTTTCTCCTTCTAATTTCAATGGCAAACTTGGCCAATACGTCGTTCATGAGCACTGGTTCTCAATCAAAACCTCCCACACTTATTCATGAGGAGTATCCGCAATGGAAGGTGCAAATGATTAACTTTTTGGAGGCAATTCACCCAAGGATATGTGAATTTCTCTACAATCCTCCTTATGTGCCAATGAACTTAATTCCAAGAGTTCCTGCTACTGGCACAACCCCTGATATTCCTGAACATTACGAGCCAAGATCTGTTGCTAACCGGAGTGATGAGGACAAGATACTGGTTGATTTGGGCATCAAATGCAAACGGTTGTTAATCATGGCAATACCTCACGAAATCTTCAAATGTATCGATCACTGTCAATTGTCCATGGATATTTGGACAGAATTAGAAAAACAGATTGAAGGAGGTAAGAAAAYTCTTAAGAACAATCGAGCAATTTGCATTGACGAATACCASAGCTTCAAGGCGAAAGAGGGTGAATCCCTGTCGGACACATACTCCAGACTAAACACCCTTATTAGCAATTGTAAAAGGTATGGAGTAATGAGAACGGCAGAGGACAACAACTCTCTGTTCTTTAAGAGCCTTGGAATTGAATGGATGCACCTAACCATGTCTATGAAGGCCACCTTGGATTTGGAAGCTTGGACTTTGGCTGACTTATTTGGTTCTCTTAAAAGTCAAGAGCCTCAAGTTCTACAAATGAAAAAGAACTATGGTGGTCCACTTTCTCTGGTTGCAGAGGATGGCAGCTCTGGAAAGGGGAAAGGAACACAGAAGGAAGAGAAGGAGAAGAAGAAGAAAAAGAAGATCTTGATAGCAGAGAGTGAGGAGAGTTCTGATGAAGAAGTCTCAATAAAGGAGATGATGAAAACTCTGGCCTTGATCACCAGAGAATACAAAAAGGGTGGTGAGAGGAAGGAGTACAAGAGTTTGAACAGAAGAAACTTCACAGCGGGTGGTAGATCAGATGCTAGTGAGAAGGAGCAGAAGCCTTCACAAAAGGTAGAGGAGCAGAAGAAGGAAGAGTCGAAGGAAGGATGCTTTAGATGTGGCAAACCAGGCCACTTTGCTGCAGATTGCTGGTCAAAAGGGCCAAAGGCTCCACAGAGGGGTCCTAGAGATGCAACCTTCTACAAAAAGAAGGTTGACTACTACCAACAGAAGTCTCTGCTAGCTTAATCGAGTGAGTTAGTAACTGATGAATCCTCTGATGAAGATGAGCAGAAGGGTCTCCTTGCTTGGGAAGACTCGGACACAGAGGATGAGCTCTTATATGGGATGGCTAATATCGACTCTGACTCCTCTGAGAGAAATGACCACGAGGTTTCTACTTCTTACTCTTCTGAATCACTTGATCTATACACATAAATCATTGATAACCTCGATTCATGTCATTCTTCTCACAGAGGAAAGAATCAGATTTTTCAAAATGTTCGAAGAAGCTCAAACAAAGTTTATAAATTTGGAAAATTCTTCAAAGGAAAAGTTTGTCGAGGTTCAAAAAGATTTGAAAAACAAAGTGGATGAGTTAAGGAAGTTGGAGCATGAGAAGTGTAATGTTACTTCTGTCAA
>NW_020201517.1:35299-55902 GCF_001531365.2 Cynara cardunculus var. scolymus
AATTCATCAGAACCTCTGACGCTTCTATCAGAGGCTCTGTGGGTTTGAACTGAGCAAATACTCATCTCTCTGAGGATTTTCAAACCGTTTAGGTAAATAAACGTGTAACATATTAGAAGACCCAACACATATCACAGAGGCTCTGTTGCCCTTAAGCTTCTGACAGGACTCTCTTATAGTTCTTGTCTATTGATATGGTGTGCGTGGTTCTGTGGATAAGAGTTAAAGCTAATCACGCGCGTGTCAGAAACAGGGGCGCACGTCATTAATCGCGCGTCTTCCCAACAACGCATGTCATATTTTTGATTTGTCACACCCTATAGCCACTCATCACGTTATTTCTCCCAACAAACGGTTCGCTTTCAAATCCCTCACTATAAATACCCCTTTCCCCCCAAAACGTAAACCTTTACAATATCCTTCTTCTCCGACGAACCTGCAATATTTCGAGCTTCACTAAAAACCTGCAACTATGTCTTCTTCTTCAGCCTCCGCTCAATCGGTTAATGTCTCAAGCGACAACGAAGTAACCCAAGCCCAAGCTTTAACGTCTCACGCTCTATCGTTTGTCCAAAATCGATACGAGAAAGTCGTACTGGTGAAGAAACCCAATAATTATTACTTCGTTCCATCTTCAACAGGTTTCCCTGAAGTCACCTTCCCCCTTCTTGAAATTCTTCGTAACCATCCACTTTATTATGCCCTTTCAGCCACCAAACCTACACCTGAATCATATATCACCCAATTCCTGTTAAGCTCATATATAACTACCTTGGACAACTCTGGACTAAGCATCGTTGGTTATGCTTCTCACCCAATCAACAAATCTCTAGTGGCCATAGAACTAAACGTGAATACTCTTCGAACTGCCCTGCACCTACCCTCCTTGGAATCTCTCAATTTGGATGCTTTCGCCCCAACCCCAACCCCAACCCCAACAGACGATGAACTAATTCAATTTCTTTAATTTCATTCCTATGCTGCCAAGACTAAAATTGTGAAAAGGACTCAGTTCAAACGAAAAGGCCTTCCCCCAATCTGGAATACCTTGTTCTCGATAGTGAACTTCAGTCTAACAGGGAAGGTCGGCAGCCATGACCAGACCTCTCACGCAATGCTTTCCATTGTGTATGGAATATATTTCAACCTGCCCCTCGACTACGCACAGCTCATCTTTCAATACATGGTGGGTTTAATCAAGAAGAAGTGCGCTACACAGAGGGGTGAGAAGTCAAAAGTGAAGGCGCAGAAGAAGGCCAAGGAGGACCTCAATCATCCAAACCTTATTCTACAAAGGTTCTTTGGCCTAGTCTTTGGGGAAATGATTACAGAGAAGCTGCCCTCTGCCGAGACTAACACCAAATTGTATCCATTGAAGAAGTTCCACCCGACAGAGCATGAGCTATGGTACAGAAGCCCCAGACTTCTATCTAAAGCCATGCTCAAATACCTTAGCCATGGAGATAGGAAAGCATACAGACGTGGATACAAGAGGCCAGAACCGGTCCCTAAAACCCCTCCACGCATAGGTATCCCATTAGGTGAAAAAGTGCCAAAAATGAGAGTAGAGGGAAGAAGAAAGGAGCCAGCAGAGGCTAGAGAGGTGAGTGAGGAAAGACCTAGAGTAGCAAGTCCCCCACCTAAGAAGACTAAGAAGACTCAGAAGGGTGTCGACTCTTCTGAGAAGAAGAGACCCGCAGAAGAAGAGGGTCCAAGTAGTCCTCTGCAAAAGCCTAAGAAAAAGAAATCGAAGAAGGCCCAACTCGCAGAGGTTGTGGTCACAGAGGCTGTGATACAAGAAAGCCCTGCAGGGGCTACTCCAAAGCGCAGAAGGTTGCGCAAGGTGGTTCACGAGGAGTCCCCAACAGAGCAGATACAAGATGTTATCTTCCAAATTCAACAAGGGTTTAAAGCGCCTACGGAAGTAGCTGACTTGGGGACAGAGGTCGTATTAGATGACGAAGAAGAAGAGTTGGAGATAGGTGAGGGAGAAAAAGATGCCCAAGGCACACATCCTAGCCCCCCTTCCAATGCTACCTACGTTTCTAGGGACCCTGTTCTAGAGGGATCCCCTATTGAAAAAGGCGTGTATACGCTGAGCCCAACCCAAGCTAACCTCCAGAGGACATTCTTTCATCCACTGTCGAATGCACTGCCCGGGAACCACAACATACTCCAACATCCTCTCAAAAGGATGCTGGTTTTACAATAAGAGTCCAATCGCCCAAGGACTCGTCACAACCAAAAGAGGCATCTGTTGCCTCTCCACACTTGAGTGACCAACCAAAGTATGCTCCAGAGGCATATGCGAGAGTCACAGAGACTGAGGGTCTAGAACGCCCAAAGTCCACACTCGATCCCTCTGCCAAGTTAGGCTCTAAACCTACTAGGCAAGATATCGACAGAACACTGGTAGGCTCTCCAAAAGGAGATGTTCGAGGATTCGATGGAAGTCCCCGAGCTGACTTCGAAAAACCAGTCGCTGAGGGCGCCTCACATTCTGAGGCTACTAGGTCACCATGTGTTGGTGATCTAGGTTCTCAGGATACCTATGTGACGAAAGAGGAGTTACAAACCTTCGCCACAGCAGTATTCCAGAGGTTGGACRAGTTGAAAAGCTTGTTCACCTCTCAACCATCGACAGAGGCATTAGCACCAATAACAGAGGCTCTGAAGGAGTTGACATCAACAACTACAGAACTCAAGGCGATTCTTTCAGCCCTTCAGAGCTCTATCCTTCATAAAGACAACCATGCAGAAGCCTTCAGCACTCTGTCTCTCAACCCTTCCTCAATCCAGAAGCTGAAGACAGAGTTATCAGAGGTAGCCGCCAAGTTTACTGCAGATTTCATCTCCACCGTCTACACAGACTACTCCACCTTCATGGATGAAATCAAGCAGATGTTCTCTGCAGTCACATATGGCGTTGATACCAAATCCTCCAGGGCAAACATCAACCATCTAGCCACTCACATAGAGCTAGATGCAATGGTTGAAGCCCTAGGAGAGCTCGTGCGCAAATATACAAATCAACTCCTCAAAGAAGTCCGAGCTTCCAACCAATCAATTAGAGACTGCACTTCAAAGCTCGTCAAAGAGGGTGACTCCTTCAGAAGCGAAATCTATCGCAGCCTCTCTAAAATGAAGTGGGCCTCAGAGATCGACATAAACAACGYTTCTGTGAAYGCTGAGTTGGTGATCGAGAAAATGGAGAAGGCGGCTAYCAGAATCCTAAGGCGATTGAAGAAGGCTCCCCTTGTTACTTGCAAAGCAGAAGCCACCAAAATCCATGACGATCAAGGAGGTGATGACCATGATCGTCATGAGGGGGAGAAGAACACCGAGAAGAAAGTTGAAGAGCCTAAGAAGAAAACCTCTGCCAATCTACTAAAGATAGTGGACTCTGCAGCTGCCCTATTCTCAAAAGACAAAGCACCAGAGCCTAAAGGGAAAGGTAAGGGCAAAGCTGTAGAGGAGTCGCCACAGAGGGAGTCGAGCTCTGAAATGCCAGAGGAGATAAATGAAGAAGAGTACGATGACCCAAAGCTCGTTTAAGCGTTAAAGGCTTCTTTGGCAGAGGCACAAGCAAGAAAGGGCAGAGCCCCTATCTCCAGATCTGGAGAAGGCTCATCCTCCAAAATGGCGAGGGAGGAAACGTTCACTGGTACGTTCGACGCTTTGTTAGGAACCGTCAAACCTATCCTAGCAGAGGGGTCCACCCATAGGCCGATACTAGAAGAAGAAGAAACCAGAATACCAGAATCTGCCACAATGGGAAGGTTACTGAGATCCTTGAATCGATGAGCAAAATTCCCATGCAGCAAGTGCGCACAGAGCCCGTAACCACTGTGTAGGAGATTCTGTGGTGGCGTTACTCTGCCATGGACACAGAGCCCCCTTACGATCCAAAGCTTACAAGAATGCCTTCTGCCGCTGAAAAATTTAGCTTCTCAAAACTCACAAGGCCACGCGAGCAGGTCTTCTTAGAGCACGTGATAACTTATCTTCAAACCATTTCACCAAGGACTATACTGAAGAATACTGTGCTTTATGCTCAATATGTGGTGAAGAGGGATGACGACAACCTCTACACGTTCACAGATGTTGACCTCCACAACCTCTGTGTATTTGACCGTATCTTCTTCCACAAAATGCTTAACAAGTACATGGAGAGGAGGTCAAGCTATTCGACTTCCCTCAGAAGGCTGATCGAAGTAATGCGCGCTCAAGTAAAATACTACAGCCAGAAGGACTTTGATATAGCGATGAGGTTGGCCCAAACAAGCATGAAGATTTCCCCTCTGAAGAACAGGCCAAGTTGGTTACTTAGATGTCATCCCAACACCATTGTCCACAATCCCATCTTTGGGTTTGTGTTCTTGGACAAGGATGACATTCTAAGGTTCTTTGATCCGACAGAGGCAAACTAGTATTCGACAGAGACTCTTGAGTGGGTGTTCAACCTAGTAGCAGCAGAGGTGCACAGAGGGCATCTTAGGGCGGACGAAGTGTCTGGTATTCTGGAAGCAATCAAAGTTCAAATCTCCTTCAGAGAGTGGATATTCAAAGTCTACAAAACTATCAAGTCAGATCTGCAATTTGCCGTAGATGACTATCCAGACTCTACGGCGGACTAATCTTCTGTAATAATATAGGCCTGAGCAACAATTTTTCAATTCTTTCAATTTATGTAATTCTTTTCAGAGGATGAGTTTAATCTCCTCTTCTAATTCTTTCATTAGTCATTTCTTGCTTTCAATTATCCAATTTTACTTTTTCATATTTAGAGGGAGATTGTTAGCTCTAATATTCACTTAATGTAAAAGTATGAAAAAGTATTCTGCAAGTGTTGACAGAAGGGTATCTTCCATAGAAGACAACAGAGGACCAGCAACAGAAGTTGTTTCATCGTGCAAGTCAATAATGACAGAACCTCTGATATCTCTCACAGAAGTTCTGGAAAATGGTCCTCTGGCAATAAGAACCTACAAGTCAATTTCAGCAGAGCCTCTGAGATGGCTCACAGAAGGTCTGCGGTTTCGTCTTTTGTGAAGATCCTCTCCCAACTGTTTTTCAAAGGTTGTTAGCTGCATGTGCTTCTCACGTGACTAGGTCTTTAATCGACTTTATTTGGACGGCTTAGATGATTTCACTTTCTAGATCTGTCAGTAAGGTCGTTAGGGTCTAGTATAAATAGCGGCTTAGGCCTTTGTATTCAGTGTGCTTCCGTTTTGTAATCGTCTATATTTTCAATCAATTGAAAAACCTTTCAAGCTATTCTATTGTGTTCATCTTCTTCATATTAATCTGTGTGTTCTTGGTTAATTACTCWGTTTTGTTCTTATCATTGTTTCCGCTGCACTGTAATCGTCCTAGAGATCATTCAGAGTAAGAGTTCAAATACCAAAGCTGAATTTACAGGTCCTAACATAATCCTTTCTTAAACCATACTCAAATCTCGTGTATAGAGGCTCTGTCTATACTATACAAAGCATCTGTCTCAAGAACCTTGTCTACCTGACTTGCATTTTTGAGAACATAAGTTTCGGACACAGAGCATATGTATGTATCAAACAGATGATCTATATCAAGAAACTTAAATATCTCCATATGTTGGTTGCTTGTCTTATTGACAGATTCTAATACAGCGCTTCTGCATGTCTTATGGAACATATCTGTTTCACGATAGTTTGTGTGTTATTTATTAATAACCCGGAGTATGTGTATTTTTTTCTTTTTTCTAAGTGTTTTACCTCAACACATAGATTTTCTTCCATTTCTTATATTCATAATACTCTGGTTGAAAAATACTTGTCTTTTTCTTGAAGGCGTAACTAAATACTTTATATTTTTAAATTTAAGCGGTCAGTCACGAAAGCTCACCGCCTATAACCCTAACTTTTCAAATAGGGGAGGTGGGACGCACAACATGTCAAGCCACATGGCATAGGCTTTGTGAATAAAACCCTTCGGTTTTTGATACTTCTAGAAGATAATCACTCGAGTACTCTTTGGGAAATCCTTATTTAAAGGAGTCATTATCCCCGTTTTCAAATTTCTTTACGGTTTAAAATTTTCAAATTACTCTCTCAGTTTTTCTTCTTAAGAACACTCAAGAACTTCAAACCGCCATTGACGAACATTAAGACTAAGAAAAATCATCCCTGTTCGATTTAATCGCTCTTCAATCGCAAGTAAGTTCTTCGCAATTAAATCTTTTCTCAAAACCCTACCAACAAAGATGTTTAAATCATGATTCTCAAAACCCTAAATTTCCCCCCAAAACCCAGTACTAGTCATCCTCCCCATTTTCTCCAAGAAACCTGCACAATGTCTTCTTCAGAATCCAACAACTCCCGAACACACACCACCACTCCCAAATCCATCGAGGGAACCAACCAAAACATCATCCCTCTTCCCTTGAAACCCAACAATCACTTTCTTTACCTACTCTTGGATAGTTTTGACTCCAAGCTTCATCCTATCGTTGGCATCCTTCACCACCATTTTCTTAGCCCTGCCCTCATAAATGTTGATAACACCGTTCCTGAGTGATTCATTCAAGAACTTTGGCAGTCTTGTGACATAACCGACTCCCAACATGGGATTGTTGGTGATTTTTACGTTCCCTCCACCAAAAAATACGTTACTGTTTGTATTTCAAGGTCGCTATTTTCCTGCGTCCTTAAACTACCTACCAAGACGGATCTTGGTTTCAGTGAATATGCACCTCTCCCAACCGGGGATAAGTTGGTCGCCTTTCGGAAGATGTTGGAGTACAACCAGCAAATCTGGTACATATCGCAGTACCGTCGACAATACCTTTCGCCAATATGGAACGTTCTATTCACATTGGTATATCGCTTACTAATGGGTAAAATCGGCAGTCTTAACATGTGCTCAACGAACATCCTGCAATTCATGTACAAGATTTTCTTTGATCTTCCACTCAACTAGTCCTTGATCCTTTATGCAGAATTAAAGCCAACTGTCGCAAAGAAGATCCTCAACATCTCCAAAGGTAAGGATCTGCCAGCTCTACTCTTCCCGTGCTTTCTAGGTCTTCTTCTAAGACCTAGCATTGAGGAGTAGAATATCAACGTCACAGGCCTTCCTGTGCACAAGGTGTGTTAGCTATATTATTCATCTCTTGTAAAAGTATAGAAAAAGTATTCTGCAAGTGTTGACAGAAGAGTATCCTCCACAGAAGATAACAGAGGACTAGCAACAGAAGCTGTTTCATCGTGCAAGTAAAATGTGACAGAACCTCTGATGTCTCTCATAGAGGTTCTGGAAAATGATCCTCTGGTAATAAGATCATACAAGTCAATTACAGCAGAGCCTATGGGATGGCTCACAGAGGATCTGCAGATTTCAAAGGTTGTTTGCTGCATGTGCTTCTCACGTGACTAGGACTTAATCGACTTTATTTGGACGGCTTAGATGATTTCACGCGTCAARATCTTGTCAGTAAGGTCGTTAGGAACTAGTATATATAGCGGCTAAGGCCTTTGTAATCAGTGTGCTTCCGAATTGTAATCGTCTTATTTTCAATTGAATTTGAAAAACCTTTGAAGCAATTCTCCTGTGTTCATCTTCTTCATCATCTTGACTGTGTGTGTTCTTGGTTTATTTTACTCTGTTCCGTTCTTAATATTGTTTCCGCTGCACTTTAATCGTCTTAGAGTTCATTCAGAGTATTAGATCAAATATCAAAGCTGAATTTAAGGTCCAACAATCGGTATCAAAGTAGGAATTGAATTTTTATTCTATTAATTTTGTTTTTGGTTTTAATGCATTTTCTAGAACACCAGTTTTCTTCAGATTACCCTGTTTCTTCAAATTTCAATGGCTAACTTGGTCAATACCTCATTCATGAGCACTGGATCTCAATCAAAGCCTCCTACGCTTATCATAGAGGAATATTCGCAATGGAAAGTGTTTATGATCAACTTCCTAGAGGGAATTCACCCTAGAATTTGTGAATTTCTCTATAATCCAACATTTGTGCCAATGAATTTGATTCCAAGAGTTCCAGCAACTAGTACAACTTCTGAAGTTCCTGAGCATTATGAGCCCAAACCGATCACAAACTGGAACGATGAAGAAAAGGTATTAGTTGAATTGGAAAGCAAATGCAAAAGGATGTTGGTCATGGCTATACCATATGAGATCTTCAAATGCATTGATCACTGTCATCTGACTATGGACATTTGGGCAGAATTGGAGAAACAAATCGAAGAAATGAAGAAGACTATCGAGAACAACAGAGCCAGTTGTATTGATGAACATCATAGCTTTAAGGCTAAGGAGGATGAACCTCTGACAGACACAGTGGATGAGATCTTCTGTGGAATAACAAATTTTTCCACTTCTTACTCTTCTAAATCAATTGATAATTTTGATTCATGTCATTTGGAACATTACAAGCTCAAACAAAAACTTTCTCTTTGTGAAAAAGAAGTCATTCTTCTCACAGAGGAAAGAAACAGATTTTTTAAAATGTTCACAGAAGCTCAATCAAACTTAGTTAATTTAGAAAAATATTCAAATGAAAAGCTTGCCATAATTCAAAAAGAGTTGAAAAACAAGGTGGATGAGTTAAGGAAGTTAGAGCATGAGAAATGCAATGTTACTTCTGTCAAAGAATTCTTCCAAAAAGAAAGAGAATTTTTGCACCAAGACGTTCTTGACAGAGAGCTCAAAATTAGAAAATTTCAAGAGGTTCAAAATGTTTACAAAAAGATAAAAGTTAACAACCAGAAACTCAAGAAAACTGTGCTTTTATGTGTTCTATTCAGCCTCTTGAAAGAAAGTTATCCTCAGAGGCTCCTGAATTTTTTCCAAAAACACATCACAGAGCCTTCTGAAAATGAGTCTCTTTATAAAAAGGTTTTTGTCACAGAGCTCTCTGAAAAAGACACCTCTAAGCATGAATATGCCTCAGATCATGAAGAAAGTCCTACACAAGTTGTAGAAACTAATATTGATCTTGAGAAAAGAAAGAAGGAAAATCAAAGACAAAGTGACTCTCAATGCTCTTCCTCTGCAACTCAAAGACCAATTTACACTTGGCAACAATTGAGAAAATAAAAATGGCCTCAAACTAATATTGCTTCTCTCTGTTAAAGCTAGAAAACCAAATAGGGGATCTCAACAGAAGTTTTTTAAAAAGGATTTCAAAAAGGGCTCTAAAAATAAAAATTTTGTACCCCTCTTTGAGGATTTTAATGAAAATATTGAGACGCTAGAGGAGATAAATGAAGAAGAGTATGATGACCCCGATCTCGTTCGAGCTTTAAAGGCGTCTTTGGCAGAGGCACAAGCGAGAAAGGGCAGAGCCCCTATCTCCAGAGCTGGAGAAGGCTCTTCCTCTAAAATGATGAAGATTCCAGAGGAAACGACCACGGGTACGTTTGACGCTCTAGTAGGAACTGTCAACCCAATCCTACCAGAGGGGTCCACCCAGAGGCTGATATTAGAAAAAGAAACCAGAATGCCAGAATCTGCCACAGTGGGGAGGGTTTATGAGATTCTTGAATCTATGAGCAAGATTCCTACGCAGAAAGTGCGCACAGAGCCCGTAACCACTGTTGAGGAGATTCTGCGGTGGCGTTACTCAACTGTGGACACAGAGCCCCCTTATGACCCAGAGCTTACAGGTATGCTCTCTTCCATTGCAAAGTTCCACTTCTCAAAACTCACAAGGCCACAAGAGCAGGTCTTCTCAGAGCATGTGATCACCTCTCTCGAAACCATATTTCCACGCACAATGCTAAAGAAGACCGTGCTATATGCTCAGTATGTGGTAAAAAGGGATGACGGCAACCTATATACTTTCACAGATGCTGACCTCCACAACCTCTATGTATTATATCTAATTTTCCTTCACAAGATATTGAACAAATACATGGAGAGGAGGTCAAACATATTCGATTTCTCTCAGAAAGCTGATTGAGGTAATGAGCGCTCAAGTCAAGTTTTACAGCCAGAAATATTTCGACATCACGATGAGGTTGGCCCAACCAGAGCTAAAAATTTCCCCTCCACAGAACAGACCAACTTGGCTGCTTCGATTTCATCCCAACACCATTTTCCACAATCCCATCTTTGGGTTTGTATTCCTGGACAAGGATGAGATTCTAAGGTTCTTCGATCCCAAAGAGACGCACAAATATTTGACATAGTCTCTTGAGTGGGTGTTCAACCTAGTGGTGACAGAGGTGCAGAGAGGGCATTTAAGGGCGGATGAAGTGAACCACCTTCTGGAAACGATCAAAGTTCAAGTCTCCTTCAGAGAATAGATATTCAAAGTCTACAGAACCATCAAGTCATATCTGTAATTTGCCGTAGATGACTATCTAGACTCTGCTGTGGACTAATTCTTGTAATAGTGTAGGCCTGAGCAACAAATTTTTCAATTCGTTCATTTATGTAATTCTTTTCAGAGGATGAGTTTAATATTCTCTTGTAATTCTTTCATTAGTCATTTATTGCACCCATTTGTCTAAATTTACTTTTTCATACTTAGGGGGAGATTGTTAGCTCTGTTATTCATCTCTTGTAAAAGTATAGAAAAAGCATTATGCAAGTGTTGACAGAAGAGTAGCCTCCACAGAAGACAACAGAGGACTAGCAACAGAAACTGTTTCATCGTGCTAGTAAAATGTGACAGAACCTCTGATGTCTCTCACTGAGGTTCTGGAAAATGGTCCTCTGGTAATAAGATCATACAAGTCAATTACAGCAGAGCCTCTTGGATGGCTCACAGAGGGTTTGCGGATTTCGTCTTTTGTAAAGATCCTGTTCTACTGTTTTTCAAAGGTTGTTTGCTGCATGTGTTTCTCACGTGACTAGGACTTAATCGACTTTATTTGGACGGCTTAGATGATTTCACACGTCAAAATCTTATCAGTAAGGTCGTTAGGAACTAGTATATATAGCGGCTAAGGCCTTTGTAATCAGTGTGCTTCCGAATTGTAATCGTCTTATTTTTAATTGAATGAATTGAAAAACCTTTGAAGCAATTCTCCTGTGTTCATCTTCTTCATCATCTTGACTGTGTGTGTTCTTGGTTTATTTTACTCTATTATGTTCTTAATATTTTTTCCGTTGCACTTTAATCGTCTTAGAGTTCATTCAGAGTATTAGATCAAATATGAAAGCTGAATTTAAGGTCCAACAAGGTGCATGTGCTCTCAACATACAAGTCCACTGTGCACAAGGATGGCTACCTTGCTAAGAGGTCGATTCCAACAAAGTTGGTGACCTAAATGAAAACGAGGGAGGTGAGGACAACCCACAGTTGTGTAAGTGAGGCGCTAGAACTAGTGCCTCGAACCTCGACACGCATAGGGATAACCCATGAGGGAGAAGAGGTAGAAAGACCTTTACCCGAGAGGGAGCAAGAGAGGGAAAGAGACAGAGAGAGAGAGAGAGAGAGAGGTGGCGAAGAAGAGGTAGGAAGCTCAATCACAAAACTGGCGTTTAATGCTTAAAAATGGAGCACAGAAGGAGGAAGAGAGGGAGATGAAAAGGAAGAGGCAGGAAGCCAATCACAAAACAGGCATTTAACGCTTGAAGAAGGAGCACAAAGAGAGAAAATTGCCAAAATAAAGAGGGAGAAGGAGGAAAAAAGATAGAGAGAGGGGGGGAAGCAAGGGAGAAGCAAGAAGAAGAAGAGAGAGCTAAGAGGGAGGAGGAAGAGAGGAAGAAGACAGAGGAGGCCATGCATCAACAACAAGAACAAATCTCCAGTTCTGACGCAGAGGACTCTGAGGGAGAAAAGGAAGAGAGTGATAATGACAGCTCTTCATCATCAAAAACCGATGAGGATGATGAGGGAGGAGAGGGAGCAGCTGCCCTGGCTCAGGAACAGGAGTCATTGAAATAGAGACGCACACCTCAAACCCAAGCCAACCAAAACAGCCAGAGGTCGCATCTGCCTTGGGCCAATTCAGCCATAGGGAACCCACATCGTAGGACTCATCCTCTCAAAAGGATTATTCCTTTGAAAAGATAAGTGGCATGTCTCCCCATGCCATGCCACTCTCCATTACACAAGAATTTGTTTCCACTAAACTAGAAATCTCCCAACCTTGTTCATAGCAAGGTCTAGATGCAAACGGATTGGATACTCTCAACAAGTCTCTAAGTCCAATCAACGAGGGGTCTTGTTTAGAATCTAAATATGTTGAGGAAGTCCCTCTTGATAGAACAACTATAGTGTCTTCTCCTTTACGAAAGACACAAGGATCAGCTGGAAATCCATCCTCGACCAATGCCCAACAAGTCAAGACAGAAGGTGTCCTCAAAACAAAAACTAAATCTGGCCCATGTGTTGAGCCAGTGGTTACCAATACAACATATGTCACAAGGGACGAGTCCCAGTCCTTTGCCACCTCTATGTTTTGCTCCTTGGATAAGCTAAAACTCAGCATGGCATGTGCAGAGCCATTAACCTCTTCACCTTCTCTTGATGATGTTCGATCATCCGTAGCAGTATTGAGACATGAGTAATTGACAAATGCTTCTCGCCTCGAACAACTCCACGAATTGATGGTGATCAATGCAGAAGCTCTGCAAAGGGTTCTTCCTCAACCTCAGTGGGATGTTGCCTCCATATCTAGCCCTCAAGATCAGATAGCGCTCATCCCTCTGAGCGTTCCTATCGACTACATCACCCAGACCGAAATGCAGTTTACGGGTGATCGACTACTCTAGAAGGTGTCTGATTTCACCTCCGACTTCAACAACACAACCAAGCAAGCGATCATCGACATGCACCGCTCTCTTACTGCATTCATGTTTCGAGCAACGTTGAGATCACCAAAGCCACTAACGCAGAAGCAGACATCCTCGATCTCTTCGACGCAAAGGTTAAGGCTATTGCTCCCACAGATTTGTAGAAGCCTAAGCTCAAGCCGACCAAGTCATCCTCCCCTTGTGCTGAAGCATCAAAAAATAGGAGGCTTGACGATAATGAGGACCCGGATCAGTCTGGTTTTCAAAATCGTCAGGAGGGGGAGAAATAGCTTTCTGCAGCAAAAAGTACTGCCCCTCTAGCTGCCGCCTCTGCCTCCACTCAAAAAGAGCAAGCCCCTGCGCCTTCACAACCAACATCCAGGGCTGTACAATAACAAGAGGAGGAAATCAGAAAAGATACAATGCAAACTGCACCATAAGTAGTCAGCCAGGTAGGGCGAATGGCTGATGAAGAGGACGCCATCAAACTAGTATTTATTTATGCCTCTTGATCATCATCGAGCCTATCATCATCCATAGATTACTTTATGGAAACCGCTCAACCCACGAGGATTGATGAAGAAAAGGTGGTAGTGGTGAATGTCATGGATCCAGAGAGGAAGCAACGGAGAACAGAGAATGCTCCTCCTCCAATGGCTATACCACTAGCCACCTAGGTAATAGTCGTCGCGCCACCACCACTCCGCCAGACTCATAGATCAAGGGTCCCCGTTTAAGGGACCAAACTTGTAACGCCTACTCTAAGGTAGGAAGGTCCAGTCAGAGCAAGCCAACATGGAGCAAGCAGTAGTAGAAATCGAAGCTCCAAACCGTCCTCTGATCGAGTACAAGAGATCAAGGACCAAATGGATGCGATGATGAGGCCCATACCACGGGAGAAGCGTATCAAAGACATTGTGGATAGTGAAGATTTATTTCAATACCTATACAGCCAGAGGAATGAAGCGCCTACAAAGAAGATCAATCTCCATCCAATGGCTCAGGAAAAAACATAAGGCAAAGGTTCATCCGACAATTCACACAACCAATCTCTGCAGTTCACTCCGTAGATGGCATCAAGAAGATTTTGGACATTATAAAAAGGACCTTTCTCATAATTATATAATCTTCCACGATTGTACAGTAGAAAGATCCCATGGGCAGATCTGCACCTTCGCAGATTGCTATCTTATAAATCTGAATCCCCGGGATATGCTGTCTCTGTGTTTCTTCACGAACCACAAGAGAGACAAAGGTATGAAGTATGCTATGGCTAACTCCATTATTATAATCGGGTCTGAGACAACCTGGGTTAAGGTGAATTATACATGTTTATTATGTGGATTATGGGAAATGTGCATATTTAAGTAGAAATGCATGAAACATTTATGTGAAATATGAACATGATATCATGCATATTGTGAAAAGATAGCATGACATATATAATTCATACGTGTATGCATGAGGTGGTGTTTATTGAGTTTAAATATTCGGGTGAAATCATTGTATCTTCATGGTTAAGATATCATGAATTTTATAATGTAAAATCCATCGCCCAAGATTATTTCTATTGGAAGAAGCTTTCACCGCCTTTAAGTTTTTATAACTAAAATAATCTTCACCGCCTTGCTGAGAGTATTTAAAGAAGTAAAACGATAAGATTTTATCTTATCATTTCAAATTGAAGTCTGTTCAAAAGAGAAAGAAAGCTTGTGGCGGTGAAAGGTATTCTTGAAGAATCTGTGCTAAGAATAAGCTTTTGCTGTGTGTTTATTTTCAAGAAATCTGTTTGATAAGGTGAGTTTTAAACTACTGTTGAGTATAAACTATGAATTTTCTTTTAAAACTACCTTTGTTTATAAAATGTGAGTTTTATTGTTGATTATATCCTATGAATTTTGATGATGGTTTTGAAGAAAAGAGGGTAAAACTATTTTGATAGTTTTAAAGGTGTTATTGTTATTGTTGGAAAGATAAAGAAGAGTTTGCTTCTTTAAATCAGTTTTGGAAATGATATCCTGTTTTGAGGATTTAAAGGAAACCTTGATGTTTTGGAAATCTTTGAAAGACAAGATTGTTCATGAGTTTTAAAAGGTTTTTATGGATAAAACTATGAATGAGGATTCGATAAGATGGTTGTGACTGCGGTCCTTCATCCGAACTAGTTCATAGATTTTGAAGAAGAAATAAGGGTGGCATATCAAGGAGAGGTGTCTTTTGGAATAAGGGTGGCATATTAAGGAGAGGTGTCTTTTGGAATATGGGTGGCATATCAAGGAGAGGTGTCTTTTGGAATAAGAGTGGCATATAAAGGAGAGGTGTACCTTTGAATATAAGGGTGGCAATTGTATGTGAATATTATAGCTCTTGCTATTATGTCTTTTGAGACTACAATAGATTTGAGTCCTTACTTCTTTGTGATTTAAGAACTCAAAAATATTGTTCTTATTAGAAATAATGGTATTGATGCTATTAAGAAGGGGAAAACTTGGCCTATGGCCATTGGTATTGGTTAAAAGTGTTTTGAAACAGAATGGTTATTTTCATGAGGAATTAGAGAGGCTCTGGTTGTTCCTTGTAAGGAACCAGAGGGGCTCTGGTTGGTCCTCATCATCGGACCAAAGGATTTTGGTTGTTGATTTAAAAGATGAGCAAGTTTTTACTAAAGGTTTTATTTGGATTAAAGGTTTTGTATCTTTTGATAAGAGTTTCTATGTCAAAATCATGTTTTTGAAATTTTAAGAAAAGGAGTTTTATACTTAGTCTTTTTATGAAAAACAGACCAGAGAAGCTCTGGTTAAGTGTTGAAAAAGAGGGGCTCTGGTTGGTCATGTATTTGGAACTAGAAGCTCTGGTTAGTACAACCAGAGGCTCTGGTTGAACATGAAGTTTTTATAAATTACTCATTTTACGAAAAAGGTTATCTTATTGATTTAGAGTTTATCTAAAGATCATTTATATTAGTGAAGTTTTGGTTAATTCAACCAGAGGCTCTGGTCATGAAGAGCAGAAGCTCTGGAAGAAAGACCAGAGGGGCTCTGGTCCTGTTTCGAAAAATTTTCTAAGTATGGTTGGTTCAACCAGCGGGTTTGGTTATGAAGAGCAAAAGCTCTGGTAGAGAGACCAGAGGGGCTCTGGTCCTGATTGTTGAAATATATTCAAAGTGTGGTTTAGTTAAACCAGAGACTATGGTCGAGGAACCAGAAGCTCTAGAAGAGAGACCAGAGGGGCTCTGATCAAGAACATTTAAAATATTTTCTAAGTGTTGTTTGAGACCAGAGGCCCGATGGACCAAAGTAGTATGTTTTCGGTTTTGCTTCATAAGATGTTTGATTTGAAATAAATGTTTTGGTGATCTTCACCCTGCATTACATAGAAGGGAATCTCACTAGACATTCATGTCTAACCCTCATTTTCGTGTTTCCAAAATTATGTATGCAGGTAATGATAAGGGAAAGAGTATTGTGTGAATTACTTCCCTATCTGCTTAGCCGTTTTTGGAAGCATAGATGATAGGATGCAAGAGTTTGTGCTTTTGGAATTTTTGAGCTGTGTATTTTATATTATATACTCTTGTATCGAGGACCTATATGGGGAAAACATGTATTCTATATATGAAATATGTGCTATATGCAATGTGTGGATTTGGGGTGTTACAGAGTTGGTATCAGAGCCTGAGTTTAAGGGATTTAGGTGATCAATTGCATGATGATACCTAGACTTAAACTATTTCATTGCATATTAGGGTCACAGACATAGTTAGCACCTTTAGAATAAGTGTAATAAGTTAAGAGGTCAGTGTGTAAGGTATTTTCRGATTACATCTGGCCAATGTAATTTTGAATCTACAGGTACATAACTGAACTTGAACATTTTATTATATTTGGGAATGTGAGAAATATGTGTTTTAACTTTGTTATCTACAGATGGCTAGTAGATCGAGAAGGTCAGAAAGGATCACCCGCCCCAATGAAGAAGAATCCCCTATTGCTCCTGTTGGCACCTCTGAGGTCAGAAGCAGAGGCAGAGGTAGAGTCAGAGGTAGAGGGCAGACCAGAGGCAGAATAAGTCAGCCAGAAATCAATATGAATCAAGCAGAATCAAACTCTGAAAATATGAATCAAGAACAGATGTCTCACCCAGAATATATAACAAGAGACATATTAGTTGAAGAAATGTGAAAGCTAAGGGAAACCTTGACTTCTATCTTAAGGAATCCTGCYAGAATGGAGACAGGCAGAATTGAAGTTACTCCATCAATCCCAATTATCAATAACAAGGAAGGAGATATAAATATGTTTCTAACGTGTAAACCACCAACCTTCTTGGGAAAAAGAGATCCAATCAAGGCTATGTGTTGGATCAAGGAGATGGAGTCTCTATTCAATACCATCCGATGTGCTGAAACAGACAAAGTTAGATTTGCAGTCTCAATGTTAAAATCAAATGCGCTGTTTTGGTGGGAAGTAGAATCTTTAGCCAGAATAGACATTTTGCAGGCTATGACATGGCTAAAGTTCGTCAATAGATTCAGGGAGCAGTTTTGCCCAAAAGCTGCTGTTAGACAAATGGAAGAAGACTTTCTGAAATTGGAACAAGGAAACAGGACGGTAAGGGAATATACAMAGAAATTCATTGAACATTCAAGGTTTGCAGAACATTATATTTCCTCAGAATCTAGAAAAGTGGAAAGGTATATTTGGGGATTGAAACCATCAATCCGAGAATTTGTTATARCCATGAATCCGGCTACATTTTCATCGACTGTTGATGCAGCAGAAGTAATAGAGAGAAACAAGAATAGACAGGAGGAAGGAAAGTGATACAAAAGAGGAAATGGGAAGGTCAATCAACTGGATACAAAGGACCAAAAGCTGTAAAGTTTGGGAACAAGCCCACACGAAGATTCAATGAAAGAACTTGTCCCCATTGTCATCAAATTCATCAGGGAGAATGCAGGATTGAGTTAAAGAAATGTTACAAATATGGTGAAACAGGTCATTTATCGAATGGTTGCCCAATAGTTAAAAGGTGTTTTAATTGTAATTCTCAAGATCACCACAGACCAAATTGTCCACAAATGAAAGCTCCACAGTTAACCATGGGGAGCAATACATCAATGGGCCGAGGAAGACCAAATATGGGCAGAGGAGCAACAGGTGGGGCGCGGGGTCGATCTTTTCAAATGACCAAACAGGAAGCAGAAATTACACCTGATGTAGTAACAGGTACATTCTTCCTGAACTCCTTACATGCTAAAGTGTTATTTGCCTCGGGTGCAAACTTCTCGTTTGTATCCCCATCATTTGCCTTATGTGATCGTATGAATTTTGTGCCACTTTACGATAAATTAGTAGTTGATACTGCTAACGGTCAAGTATTTGTTAATTACGTATTTGAAAACTGCACTATCATGATTGAGGGTTGTGAGCTACCCATCTAGTTGTTTCCCATGCCTATGAAATAATTTGATGTGGTAGTAGCAATGGATTGGTTGGCAGAAAATAAGGCTAGCATCATTTGCAATGAAAAGATGAGTAGAATTATGTTACCTGACAAAAGGACAGTCGTAATTCATGGTGATCATCAGGATCATCATACGAGTTTACTATTTGTGATGAAAGCCAGAAAATGTATTCAAAAGAAATGCCAAGGATTTTTACCTTACATAATTGATGCTAAGAAGGAAAAAAGTAAGCAAGAGTTAATTCCGGTTGTCAATGAATATCCTGAAGTCTTTCTAGAAGACTTATCAGGGCTGCCTCCAGATCGAATTATTGAATTTGAGATTAATTTGATACCTGGAGCAGTGCCTGTAGCAAAAGCACCGTACAGATTAGCTCCATCAGAATTAAAAGAACTGGTTACACAATTAAAGGATTTGTCAGACAAAGGATTTATCAGACCAAGTACTTCACCGTGGGGAGCTCCAATTCAGTTTGTGAAAAAGAAAGATGGCACTATGCGTATGTGTATTGATTATCGAGAGTTGAACAAATTGACCATAAAGAACAAATATCCATTGCCCAGGATTGATGATTTGTTTGATCAATTAGTAGGAGCCTGTTACTTCTCAAAGATTGATTTGCGATCAGGATACCACCAGTTGAAAGTCAAAGAAAGTGATATAGCAAAAACAGCGTTTCGAACCAGGTACGGACAGCATGAATTTCTTGTTATGCCATTCGGTTTGACTAATGCACCTGCAGCTTTTATGGATCTGATGAATCGAATATGTAAAGAATACCTCGATAAATTTGTCATTGTATTTATTGATGATATTCTTATATATTCTAAGACCCAAGAAGAACATGCAAAACATCTTCGATTGATCCTCGAACTTTTGGGGCATGTTATATCTAAGGATGGAGTAAAGGTAGATCCAGCAAAGATAGAAGCCGTTGCAAAATGGGAGGCACCAAAAACACCATCTGAAATTCGAAGTTTCTCGGGATTGGCGGGCTATTACCGCAAGTTTATTCAAGATTTCTCTAAAACAGCCATGCCTTTGACATAGTTAATGCGAAAGAATGTTAAATTTCAGTGGGAAGAAGAACAGCAGAAAGCCTTTGAGTTATTAAAAGATCATCTTTGCAGCGCTCCGATACTATCTTTACCCGATGGAACTGAAGATTTCATGGTATATAGTGATGCATCAAAGTTGGGTTTAGGCTGTGTCTTAATGCAAAGAGGGAATGTTATATCATATGCATCTCGACAATTGAAAGATCATGAAAAGCACTATCCAACTCACGACATGGAATTGGCGGCTGTGGTTTTTGCTTTAAAGATTTGGAGGCATTATCTATTGGGAACAAAGTGTAAAATTTATACACATCATAAAAGTCTACAACACTTGTTCAACCAGAAGGATCTGAATATGAGACAGCGACGATGGATTGAATTAGTCAATGACTACGACTGTGAAATTTTGTATCACCCAGGAAAGGCTAATGTTGTAGCCGATGCTCTGAGCCGTAAAGAGAGAAGTGGAACTATCAAGGCAGTGGCGATGAAAATAAGCTTAAACCCAGACTTGCATAAGAAAATACAAGAATGCCAAGCAGAAGCTGTCAAAGAGGAGAATAAGAAATTAGAAAAAATGGGTAAGACAATTTCCATCATGGAACCGAATAGAGAAGGAATATTATGTTTCCAAGGTCGGATATGGGTACCAAATTATGGGAATACACGAGAAACCATTCTAAATGAAAGCCACAAGTCCCGTTATTCCATCCACCCAGGTACCAACAAGATGTATAAGGATGTGAAAGCATTTTATTGGTGGCCAGATCTCAAGAAAGACATCGCAAGATATGTAGAACGATTTTAACTTGTCTGCAAGTTAAAATAGAGCATCAGAGACCCTATGGGAACCTACATTCATTGGAAATACCGATGTGGAATTGGGATCACATTACAATGGACTTTATCATGAAGCTACCCCGAACTCCAAAAGGTTATGATGCAATATGTGTAATAGTGGACCATCTATCAAAGACTGCACATTTCTTACCAATGAAAGAGACTTATTCATTGGAAAGATTAGCTCAAATATATATTAAAGAAATTGTGACTAGACATGGAGTTCCATTGTCCATAATTGTCACACCCCGCTAAAGCGGAAACACGGGATGCTAACAGACAAGCGGGTCATAGAAACAGTTCATAAATAACACTATTTCATGTTGTTCGAAAACAAAGTGGTTTATCGACATAACAGGAATTTGACATATACATAGCGTTCGCAAAACACTTCAGAATCCTGACTTAATCGATCCAGACCCAAGTATGCTCCTTTAAAATCCAAACCACTCACTTAGAACCTGAAAAGCATGGAATAAAAACAAGGTCAACTA
>NW_020201517.1:57012-58595 GCF_001531365.2 Cynara cardunculus var. scolymus
TCAAGAATCAAAACTTTTAATACCAAAAACATCAACTTTAAATAATTTCCAGAGAAGAAATAAAACAATAAAATTTCCGATTCCAGCAAGCTTTCAAGATGAGAAAATCGATTTAAAGATGCGTGCAAGATTTAATCATCCGAGAATATGATCGGACCTCACATGCAAGAAMTCTCTTCTTCTTTCTTAGAGACTAAAGAATCTTGGGTTATAGATTATCATCAAATAAAGACACATGCAGGTCTGTAATGAATAATCTCTCCTCTTTAAATCTCATAAATTTATTTAAAGAATCAAGTATAAAGATAAAGGAGTTCGAACAAGTAAAAGGGAATAAAATAGTTCGTAAAACATACCTTTTTCTTGACCTAATGAAACAAACATGTCTCAAGAACAGCATAAATCTTGAGTTTTTGCAAGGAAATGGGATCGGTTGGAAGGTAATGATGTTAGAGAAAGAGAGGTCGATATAGCTTGAGTTTTGGAGAATGATGAATTTTAAAATGAAAAGGGGTATTTATATGAGGCTTCTTAGAGAAGGAATAGGCTGGCCTTTAAAGGCCCAAGCCCAAGATGTTTTTAATACTAGACCCCAATAATTTTAAATAAACAAAACAATTTGACAAAAGATTTTAAAACTCCACTCTTATATTAATAATAATAGACAACTAAATAATAAAAGAAAATTGAAACTTTGGAAATTTTTTGAATTTTAAGAGAACGAGATTAAAATATCAACTTTATCTTTTTGTGAAATATTTCAAGACTAATTGGCTTGCATGAATTAACTTGGTTAGCTACCGTCAAAACATGACCTAATCAGACTAACATGACGATCTCTGAGGCTAAATCTTAAAAAGACTTAGTTTTCAATTAAGATCCTGAAATAAAGTACTAACCTGAAGTCCCACAATGCAGAGTTGTCACAGTCTCCCCAATCCAGAAAAAATTTGTCCCGAAATTTAATTGTAAAAACCCAAATCATGATTAACTCGAGAACAAGTGGGGATACTTGCTTTTCATGGAGTCTTCCCTTTCCCACGTGTACTCCGGTCCATGCCTTGAGTTCCAATGAACTTTTACTATGGGGATCCTGTTACGCTTCAACTGCTTAACTTCCCTATCCAAGATCTCTATGGGTTTTTCAACAGAACGCAGTTGATCGTTAAGTTGCACATCTTCTAGTGGCATTACTTGAGTTTCATCTGTTAGGCATCTCTTGAGATTCGATACATGGAATGTATCATGAATATTGCTTAACTCCGGGGGAAAATCTAGCTTATATGCCACTGGTCCAATCATTTCTGTTATTTCGAAAGGGCCAATATAACGAGGGCCCAACTTGCCTCTCTTTCCATATCATATCACTCCTTTCCAGGGTGAGACCTTCAAGAAAACTTTATCACCTTTCTGGAATTCTAATGGTTTCTTCCGATTGTCAGCATAGTTTTTCTGACGATCCCTTGCCGCCTTGAGTCAATTTCTGATTACTACAATCTTATCAGTGGTTTTTTGGATAACGTCGGGTCCAGTTAACTGTTTATCGCCAATTTCTGACCAACACAATGGAGATCTGCACTTGC
>NW_020201517.1:59714-61652 GCF_001531365.2 Cynara cardunculus var. scolymus
AAGACTACGAAGTTTTCTGAACCCTCAGGTAGAGATAAGATGGGTGYATTGCAYRDCTTYTGYTTGAGAGTTTCGAAGGCTTCCTCTTGCTTCTCACTCCAAATGAACTTCTTATCCTGTTGGGTTAAAGCAGTGAGCGGCTGTGCAATTTTTGAAAAATTTGCGATGAATCGCCAGTAATAGCATGCTAACCCAAGAAACTGGTGGATCCACCTGAATTCCTCTCTTGTTAACTACATGGCCCAGAAACTGAACTTCCTGTAACCAGAATTCACACTTGGAAAATTTGGCATACAACTTCTCATTTCGGAGTACTTCCTAAATCACCCTTAGATGTCGCTCATGGTCCTCTCGGCTTCTTGAATAAATTAGTATGTCATCTATGAAGACGATTACGAATTTATCCAGATACGGTCCACAAATCCTATTCATTAAGTCCATGAAGACGGCTGGTGCATTGGTTAGCCCGAATGACATAACCATGAATTCATAATGGCCGTACCGGGTCCTGAAGGCTGTCTTGGGAATGTCCTCTTCCCGAACCCTCACCTGTTGATACCCGGATCGTAAATCAATCTTGGAAAAATAGGCTACCCCTTGAAGTTGATCGAATAGGTCATCGATTCTAAGGAGGGGGTATCTATTCTTGATGGTTAGCTTGTTGAGCTCCCTATAGTCAATGCACATTCGCATTGACCCATCCTTCTTTTTGACGAATAGTACTGGTGCTCCCCAAGATGAGTAACTTGGTCTAATGAATCCTTTGTCTAGCAGCTCCTGGAGTTGGGTCGACATCTCTTGCATTTCTGAGGGTGCCAAGCGATATGGCGCCCTTGCTACAGGGGCAGCTCCAGGAATTAAGTCGATACCGAACTCGACTTGTCTCTGTGGGGGCAGACCTGGTAATTCCTTAGGGAAAACATCAGGAAAATCTCGAACTACCGATACGTCCTCAACCTTAATCTCCTTGATCCTTCCGTCAATCACATGGGCCAGGTACGCAGTGTAATCCTCCCTCAAATACTTCTGCATCTTCATGCAGGATACTAGCTTAAACATTCGGTCTAGCTTATCTCCCTGGACCACAATTGGCTCCATTCCCTCTTGAGGAATTCGAGTAAGTTTTTCTGAACAAACAATCTCAGCTTGATTTTTGGATAACCAATCCATTCCTACAATTACATCAAAACTTCCTAGTTCGATCGGTATAAGGTATATACTAAAATCCTTATTAGCTAGGTTCAGAGTGCAATTCAAAATCATATTTCTAGCCTTGAATTCCTGGTCATTGGCAAACTCGATTACGAAGGCTTCTCTCAATTTCCGGGGTTTTAAGTTAATTCTCTGCTTAATGTCTAGTGACACAAAACTTCTGTCCGCCCCAGAGTCAAATAAAATCGATGCAAATTCATTATTCAGAGGAAACGTACCTGAAACTACGTTGGGATCCTCTCTGGCTTCCTTGGCTCCCAATTCAAAAGCCCTACCTCAAGCCTGACTTCCTGAATTACCCGTACTAATCTGCCAATTCTGGTTTGCATTTACCCCTATTTTCCGTTTTGGGTAACCATTCCTTATATGGTCTGGGCTTCCATATTCAAAACATAAGCGCTTCCGGCAGTCCTTTGCCGTGTGGCCCCCTAGGCGACACCTCTGGCAGATGATACAATTCCCTCGGTGTGGAAATTTGCACTTATTGCATCTTTCTACATTGTCCTGTCTTACCACCCGTGATTGGGCTCCAAAATTCCTTGTTATTCTCATGCTTCTGTCGAATTTCCCTCCAATTCTTCGGTCCCCATACTCCTCTATCTTCCGTTTTCCTTTGGCCAACCCTCCGGATCGCACAGCATTGTTCGTGAGTTTCGTGGCAATTTCTACCGCCTCTTGGATAGTCTTTGGATTGGCAGAGGTTATGTTTCCCCTAATTTCTTTAGA